>NC_091340.1:24105040-24212540 GCF_038502225.1 Cherax quadricarinatus | reverse complement strand
TGTGTGTGTGTGTGTATGTGTGTGTGTGTGCGTGTGTGGGTAGGAGGTGTATGTCTGGTGTTGTAGAACGTGAGTTTCTCAACAGACTAGTGGTTAAAAAAAATAACAACATGGGCTGGATCCCTTTATGGCCCACTGGTTGGGCTCTTTGTGTGCACCCCTGTGTGACTTCCCCCAGTGTAGACCCCTATGTGGCCCCCCAGTGTACACCCCTTTGTGCCCCCATGTGTGACGTCCCCCAGTGTAGACCGCTATATAGCCCCCCAGTGTACACCCCTGTGTGACCCCCTGTGTGGAGCCCTGTGATGTTGCATTATACATGACCAGCACTCAAGTATCGACAACAATATCTTGGCCAGACTACTGAAACCTGACCCAGTTGTTGCCTCCCACCTGTCCCCACTACTTATAACCTATCCCCCACCTGTCCCCACTACTTATAACCTATCCCCACCTGTCCCCACTACTTATAACCTATCCCCCACCTGTCCCCACTACTTATAACCTATCTCCCACCTGTCCCCATTACTTATAACCTATCCCCCACCTGTCCCCACTACTTATAACCTATCCCCACCTGTCCCCACTACTTATAACCTATCCCCCACCTGTCCTCACTACTTATAACCTATCCCCCACGTGTCCCCACTACTTATAACCTATCCCCCACCTGTCCCCACTACTTATAACCTATCCACCACCTGTCCCCACTACTTATAACCTATCCCCTACCTGTTCCCACTACTTATAACCTATCCCCCACCTGTCCCCACTACTTATAACCTACCCCCCACCTGTCCCCACTACTTACAACCTACCCCCCACCTGTCCCCACTACTTATAACACAGATGCAGCAACACAGATGCAGCAACACAGATGCAGCAACACAGATGCAGCAGCAACACAGATGCAGCAACACAGCAGCAGCAACACAGATGCAGTAACAGAGATGCAGCAACACAGCAGCAGCAACACAGATGCAGCAACACAGCAGCAGCAACACAGATGCAGAAACACAGATGCAGTAACACAGATGCAGTAACACAGATGCAGCAACACAGATGCAGCAACACAGATGCAGCAACACAGATGCAGCAACACAGATGCAGTAACACAGATGCAGCAACACAGCAGCAGCAACACAGATGCAGCAACACAGATGCAGCAACACAGATGCAGCAACACAGATGCAGCAACACAGCAGCAGCAACACAGATGCAGCAACACAGATGCAGCAACACAGATGCAGCAACACAGCAGCAGCAACACAGATGCAGCAACACAGATGCAGCAACACAGATGCAGCAACACAGATGCAGCAAAACAGATGCAGCAACACAGATGCAGCAACACAGCAGCAGCAACACAGAGGCAGCAACCAACAGCAGCCAACATGGTTTCAGGGACAAACCTACTGGAGTTCTATTACAGGGCGACAGCATTAAAACAAGAGAGGGGGGTGGGTGGATTGCATTTTCTTGGACTGCAAGAAGGCGTTTGACACAGTTCCACTCAAGAGATTAGTGCAAAAACTGGAGGACCAATCAGGGATAACAGGGAAGGCACTACAGTGGACAAGGGAATACTTGTCAGGAAGACAGTAGCGAGTCATGGTACGTGGCGAGGTGTCAGAGTGGTCACCTGTGACCAGCGGGGTCCCGCAGGGGTCAGTCCTAGGACCAGTGCTGTTTCTGGTATTTGTGAACGACATGACGGAAGGAATAGAGTCCGAAGTGTCCCTGTTTGCAGATGACGTGAAGTTGATGAGAAGAATTCATTCGATCGAAGACCAGGCAGAACTACAGAGGGATCTCGACAGGCTGCAGACCTGGTCCAGCAACTGGCTCCTGGAGTTCAACCCCACCAAGTGCAAAGTCATGAAGATTGGAGGAGGGCAAAGAAGACCGCAGACGGAGTACAGTCTAGGGGGCCAGAGACTACAAACCTCACTCAAGGAAAAAGATCTTGGGGTGAGTATAACACCAGGCACATCTCCTGAAGCGCATATCAACCAAATAACTGCTGCAGCATATGGGCGCCTAGCAAACCTCAGAACAGCATTCCGACATCTCAATAAGAAATCGTTCAGGACCCTGTACACCGTGTACGTTAGGCCCATATTGGAGTATGCTGCACCAGTTTGGAACCCACACCTAGCCAAGCATGTAAAGAAACTAGAGAAAGTGCAAAGGTTTGCAACAAGACTAGTCCCAGGGTTAAGAGGTATGTCCTACGAGGAGAGGTTAAGGGAAATCAACCTGACGACACTAGAGGACAGGAGAGATAGGGGGGACATGATAACGACATATACTGAAAGGAATTGACAAGGTGGACAAAGACCTGATGTTCCAGAGACTGGACACAGCAACAAGGGGACACAGTTGGAAACTGAAAACACAGATGAATCACAGGGATGTTAGGAAGTATTTCTTCAGCCACAGAGTAGTCAGTAAGTGGAATAGTTTGGGAAGCGATGTAGTGGAGGCAGGATCCATACATAGCTTTAAGCAGAGGTATGATAAAGCTCACGGCTCAGGGAGAGTGACCTAGTAGCGATCAGTGAAGAGGCGGGGCCAGGAGCTCGAACTCGACCCCCGCAACCTCAACTAGGTGAGTACAACTAGGTGAGTACAGCAGCAACACAGCAGCAACAACACAACAGCAGCAACACAGCAGCAGCAACACAGCAGCAGCAACACAGCAGCAGCAACACAACAGCAGCAACACAGCAGCAACAACACAACAGCAGCAACACAGCAGCAGCAACACAGCAGCAACAACACAACAGCAGCAACACAGCAGCAGCAACACAGCAGCAGCAACACAGCAGCAACAACACAACAGCAGCAACACAGCAGCAGCAACACAGCAGCAGCAACACAGCAGCAACAACACAACAGCAGCAACACAGCAGCAGCAACACAGCAGCAGCAACACAGCAGCAACAACACAACAGCAGCAACACAGCAGCAGCAACACAGCAGCAGCAACACAGCAGCAACAACACAACAGCAGCAACACAGCAGCAGGAACACAGCAGCAGCAACACAGCAGCAACAACACAACAGCAGCAACACAGCAGCAGCAACACAGCAGCAGCAACACAGCAGCAGCAACACAACAGCAACAACACAACAGCAGCAACACAGCAGCAGCAACACAGCAGCAGCAACACAGCAGCAACGACACAGCAGCAACAACACAACAGCAGCAACACAGCAGCAGCAACACAGCAGCAGCAACACAGCAGCAGCAACACAGCAGCAGCAACACAGCAGCAACAACACAACAGCAGCAACACAGCAGCAGCAACACAGCAGCAGCAACACAGCAGCAGCAACACAGCAGCAGCAACACAGCAGCAACAGCACAACAGCAGCAACACAACAGCAGCAACACAACAGCAGCAACACAGCAGCAGCAACACAGCAGCAGCAACACAGCAGCAGCAACACAGCAGCAGCAACACAACAGCAGCAACACAGCAGCAGCAACACAGCAGCAGCAACACAGCAGCAGCAACACAGCAGCAGCAACACAGCAGCAGCAACACAACAGCAGCAACACAGCAGCAGCAACACAACAGCAGCAACAGAGAGGCAACAACACAGCAGCAGCAACACAGCAGCAGCAACAGAGAGGCAACAACACAGCAGCAGCAACACAGCAGCAGCAACACAGCAGCAGCAACACAGCAGCTGCCTCAACACAAAACATCACCAGAGATCACCTCGTCTTATGTTTACATTCTCAGGAGTCTACAGGTTCCTCCCGTCTCTCACCTCTGGCTTCTCTCTTCCTCCCTCTTATCCCCACTTCTCTCTCTCTCTCTCTTCTTCCCGACATTCTCCTCTCCCTCCATTCCTTTCACAAAGCCTTTCATCTCTTCATACATCTCTTCTATATCTGATGTCTGTTTAACCTTCATTCTCAACGTGGCCTGGTTGGCAACGCTCTCGCCTGCCACACTAAGTGTCCGTGGTTCAATCCCCGGCATGGGTAGTTATGTTGGGCGTGTTTCCCTATACTTGTTTTCCCTGTTCACCTAGCAGTAAGTAGGTACCTGGGAGCCAGTCACCTTTCACCTGCTGCCATTGTTCACCTAGCAGTAAGTAGGTGCCTGGGAGCCAGTCACCTTTCACCTGCTGTCATTGTTCACCTAGCAGTAAGTAGGTACCTGGGAGGCAGTCACTTTTCACCTGCTGCCATTGTTCACCTAACAGTAAGTAGGTACCTGGGAGCCAGTCACTTTTCACCTGCTGTCATTGTTCACCTAGCAGTAAGTAGGTACCTGGGAGCCAGTCACCTTTCACCTGCTGTCATTGTTCACCTAGCAGTAAGTAGGTGCATGGGAGCCAGTCACTTTTCACCTGCTGTCATTGTTCACCTAGCAGTAAGGAGGTACCTGGGAGCCAGTCACCTTTCACCTGCTGTCATTGTTCACCTAGCAGTAAGTAGGTACCTGGGAGCCAGTCACCTTTCACCTGCTGTCATTGTTCACCTAGCAGTAAGTAGGTACCTGGGAGCCAGTCACCTTTCACCTGCTGTCATTGTTCACCTAGCAGTAAGTAGGTACCTGGGAGGCAGTCACTTTTCACCTACTGTCATTGTTCACCTAACAGTAAGTAGGTACCTGGGAGTCAGTCACTTTTCACCTGCTGTCATTGTTCACCTAGCAGTAAGTAGGTACCTGGGAGCCAGTCACCTTTCACCTGCTGTCATTGTTCACCTAGCAGTAAGTAGGTACCTGGGAGCCAGTCACCTTTCACCTGCTGTCATTGTTCACCTAGCAGTAAGTAGGTGCATGGGAGCCAGTCACTTTTCACCTGCTGTCATTGTTCACCTAGCAGTAAGGAGGTACCTGGGAGCCAGTCACCTTTCACCTGCTGTCATTGTTCACCTAGCACTAAGTAGGTACCTGGGAGCCAGTCACCTTTCACCTGCTGTCATTGTTCACCTAGCA
Source organism: Cherax quadricarinatus (assembly GCF_038502225.1). Classification (NCBI taxonomy): domain Eukaryota; kingdom Metazoa; phylum Arthropoda; class Malacostraca; order Decapoda; family Parastacidae; genus Cherax; species Cherax quadricarinatus. The sequence continues at coordinate 24,207,576 of NC_091340.1, read as the reverse complement.
GTAAGTAGGTACCTGGGAGCCAGTCACCTTTCACATGCTGTCATTGTTCACCTAGCAGTAAGTAGGTATCTGGGAGCCAGTCACTTTTCACCTGCTGTCATTGTTCACCTAGCAGTAAGTAGGTACATAGGAGGAAGCCACTTTTCACCTGCTGTCATTGTTCACCTAGCAGTAATTAGGTACCTGGGAGCCAGTCACCTTTCACCTGCTGTCATTGTTCACCTAGCAGTAAGCAGGTACCTGGGAGCCAGTCACCTTTCACCTACTGTCATTGTTCACCTAGCAGTAAGTAGGTACCTGGGAGCCAGTCACTTTTCACCTGCTGTCATTGTTCACCTAGCAGTAAGTAGGTACCTGGGAGCCAGTCACCTTTCACCTACTGTCATTGTTCACCTAACAGTAAGTAGGTACCTGGGAGCCAGTCACCTTTCACCTGCTGTCATTGTTCACCTAGCAGTAAGTAGGTACCTAGGAGGAAGCCACTTTTCACCTGCTGTCATTGTTCACCTAGCAGTAATTAGGTACCTGGAAGCCAGTCACCTTTCACCTGCTGTCATTGTTCACCTAGCAGTAAGTAGGTACCTGGGAGCCAGTCACCTTTCACCTGCTGTCATTGTTCACCTAGCAGTAAGTAGGTACCTGGGTGCTAGTAACCTTACACCTGCTGTTACACCAGGATAAGATTAGAACGTCAGTGCGTCATCTAGGACTGTCTGTATTATTTCCATTCTGGTCCTTCAATCTTGTCCCCCAGGATGCGGCCCACACCAGTCCAGTAACACCCAGGATGCCACCCACACCAGTCCAGTAACACCCAGGATGCGGCCCACACCAGTCCAGTAACACCCAGGATGCCACCCACACCAGTCCAGTAACACCCAGGATGCGGCCCACACCAGTCCAGTAACACCCAGGATGCCACCCACACCAGTCCAGTAACACCCAGGATGCGGCCCACACCAGTCCAGTAACACCCAGGATGCGGCCCACACCAGTCCAGTAACACCCAGGATGCCACCCACACCAGTCCAGTAACACCCAGGATGCCACCCACACCAGTCCAGTAACACCCAGGATGCGGCCCACACCAGTCCAGTAACACCCAGGATGCGGCCCACACCAGTCCAGTAACACCCAGGATGCGGCCCACACCAGTCCAGTAACACCCAGGATGCCACCCACACCAGTCCAGTAACACCCAGGATGCCACCCACACCAGTCCAGTAACACCCAGGATGCCACCCACACCAGTCCAGTAACTCTCAGGAACCTGCTAGGTGCCGTGAGACACTAGAGGATGTAAGGCACTAGAGGATGTGAGACACTAGAGGATGTAAGGCACTAGAGGATGTAAGACACTAGAGGATGTAAGGCACTAGAGGATGTAAGGCACTAGAGGATGTGAGACACTAGAGGATGTAAGACACTAGAGGATGTAAGACACTAGAGGATGTAAGGCACTAGAGGATGTAAGACACTAGAGGATGTAAGACACTAGAGGATGTAAGACACTAGAGGATGTAAGACACTAGAGGATGTAAGACACTAGAGGATGTAAGACACTAGAGGATGTAAGACACTAGAGGATGTAAGACACTAGAGGATGTAAGACACTAGAGGATGTAAGGCACTAGAGGATGTAAGGCACTAGAGGATGTGAGACACTAGAGGATGTAAGACACTAGAGGATGTAAGACACTAGAGGATGTAAGACACTAGAGGATGTAAGACACTAGAGGATGTAAGACACTAGAGGATGTAAGACACTAGAGGATGTAAGACACTAGAGGATGTAAGACACTAGAGGATGTAAGACACTAGAGGATGTAAGACACTAGAGGATGTAAGACACTAGAGGATGTAAGACACTAGAGGATGTAAGGCACTAGAGGATGTAAGACACTAGAGGATGTAAGACACTAGAGGATGTAAGACACTAGAGGATGTAAGGCACTAGAGGATGTAAGACACTAGAGGATGTAAGACACTAGAGGATGTAAGGCACTAGAGGATGTAAGACACTAGAGGATGTAAGACACTAGAGGATGTAAGACACTAGAGGATGTAAGGCACTAGAGGATGTAAGACACTAGAGGATGTAAGACACTAGAGGATGTAAGGCACTAGAGGATGTAAGACACTAGAGGATGTAAGACACTAGAGGATGTAAGACACTAGAGGATGTAAGGCACCAGAGGATATAAGACACTAGAGGATGTAAGGCACTAGAGGATATAAGACACTAGAGGATGTAAGGCACTAGAGGATATAAGACACTAGAGGATGTAAGGCACTAGAGGATGTAAGGTGGTTCAGATATCAACGTAGCAAGAATATAATTTATCTTAAGTTGGAACTACAAAACAGATGTTAGACACAATACAACTCAGTATTTACTGATATATTTTTGATAAATTAGACACATATGCAACTCTTGGGTATCTTTATTGAGGAAACGTTTCGCCAAACAGTGGCTTCATCAGTCCATACGAAGGAGAAACTTGAAGAACATGTCGGTTCTCTGAACCATTCATCTACAAATCTGTCAGACACTGCAACTTCTTGGGATCTTAATACTTAGGAATTCTTCGCTTGCCTAATTCTTGGGCACGACCTACTTCCACATTGAACAAATGTGACACCACCTATGACTGCTGCACCTCTCCTGCCATACGGTTTATAAGCTGCTTCTCCGCTGATATGCCGTATTCTATTCAAGATTGATGGACTGAACACATCGACTCAAGGTTGAGGGACTGATTACCTCATTCTCCTCCTGTTCTTCAAGTTTCTCCTTCGTATGGACTGATGAAGCCACCGTGTGGCGAAACGTTTCCTCAATAAAGATACCCAAGAGTTGCATATGTGTCTAATTTATCAACATGTCGGTTCTCTGAACCATCCATCTACAAGATATATTTTTGGTACAATGTTCTTGTTACATAAAAAATAACTGTGGTAATGTTATACAGAAAAGAAAAATAAGAGTATGAAAGACCAAGTGATTGTCTTACCTCTCTCTTCTTCCCACTGCTTTTTCTTTCTTTCTAATAATGATAAGTGTCGCGTGGCGGCCATATTGTCTTTCACTACACTTCCGTCCAGGTGGTAAGGCTGCTGTTGTTGCTCGTGTTGTTGCAGTTGTTGCTCGTGTTGTTGCAGTTGTTGCTCGTGTTGTTGCAGTTGTTGCTCGTGCTGTTGCTATACCTGGTTGGTAGCACCGCTGGGGCGTAAGAAGTCATCAGCACTGGTGTGAAAGGACTCCTGAGCCTCGGAATTGTAGTGACTGGAGGTCACTATGTGGCCTAGAGCATCTTGTGTGGGTGTGCAAGTGACCTTACTGAGGGACGCGAGTGTTTCTTGTTCCGTTGAGGACTTGGCCACAAGTGTGTGTAGCGTCCTGAAGCACACCTCTCGAGAGATACACTGGCCTCAAGTGTGTGTAGTGTCCTGAAGCACACCTCTCGAGAGATACACTGGCCTCAAGTGTGTGTAGCGTCCTGAAGCACACCTCTCGAGAGATACACTGGGCTCAAGTGTGTGTAGCGTCCTGAAGCACACCTCTCGAGAGATACACTGGGCTCAAGTGTGTGTAGCGTCCTGAAGCACACCTCTCGAGAGATACACTGGCCACAAGTGTGTGTAGCGTCCTGAAGCACACCTCTCGAGAGATACACTGGGCTGAAGTGTGTGTAGCGTCCTGAAGCACACCTCTCGAGAGATACACTGGGCTCGGCACTATCTTCCCTAGTGTAAGTTCTTATGAGTGAGAGGGGTTGGATTTGAGTGGGAGTTGCACCTGATTTAATAGGGTTAACAAAACTTATTCCTTAGGTAACATTGATAATGAGTTGAGCAAATAATTTTTAGATGGTTTGAGTTTAACAAGAACCTGCCAAGTATGGGCCAGTAGGCCTATTGCAGTGTTCCTCCTTTCTTATGTTCTTATAACACGTTCTCCTCAAGACAGTGTTTGGTGCCAGTGCCGGTGCCTCTGACCTCACTCTACATTCTTAAAAAATGTAAACTTAGTGTGCCAGATAACAGCCCTTTACTGTATGAGCAGTGACTAGCGTGGCGCAGATTCTGGAGGATTTCTAGATGTCTCAGCCTAGAACCTCCGGCTGTGGCTTCGTCGACGGCGCACTCTGAAAAATAAAAGGAAAAAAACCGCCTGTAAATGCCGATACTGCAGTATTTTTGGCAGGCAAAAATATACACAACTCATTGATTATTAGAGTTGAGAGCACAACACTGCTGACCTGAGACCAATTTATATGTATTATTCTTAGTGAGATTTATTACTTAATTTATAGCTTAATTAAATGATCGTTGACTGAAAGGCACATTCTGATTTAATAATTATGTATATATATATATATTATATATATATATATATATATATATATATATATATATATATATATATATATATATATATATATATATATATATATATATATATATGTGTGTGTGTGTGTGTGTGTGTGTGTGTGTGTGTGTGTGTGTGTGTGTGTGTGTGTGTGTGTGTGTGTGTGTGTGTGTGTGTGTGTGTGTGTGTGTGTGTGTGTGTGTGTGTGTGATGAATGGTTTGAAAAACCGACAAGTTGAAGATTGAGACACTTATGCAGCATATGGGAATCTTTATTCAGGATACGTTTCGCCACACAGTGGCTTCATCAGTCCAATACAAAGAGGAAGGCGTAAGGAGAGGAGGAGAATGAGGTAATCAGTCCTTCAACGTCGTAACCGAAAATTTGCAAGAAAAACGTTGGAATGTGTACGATTATGGGAGGTGGTGATGATAATGACGAGTGAGAATGTGGTGTGGTATTGCTGCTGATGGCAGCATTGATGACTGGCTTACAGTGCCACACTCAGTGAAGACATCAACACTCAGTGAAGACATCAACACTCAGTGGAGACATCAACACTCAGTGGAGACATCAACACTCAGTAAAGACATCAACACTCAGTGAAGACATCAACACTCAGTGAAGACATCAACACTCAGTGGAGACATCAACACTCAGTGGAGACATCAACACTCAGTGAAGACATCAACACTCAGTGGAGACATCAACACTCAGTGGAGACATCAACACTCAGTGAAGACATCAACACTCAGTGAAGACATCAACACTCAGTGAAGACATCAACACTCAGTGAAGACATCAACACTCAGTGAAGACATCAACACTCAGTGGAGACATCAACACTCAGTGAAGACATCAACACTCAGTGAAGACATCAACACTCAGTGAAGACATCAACACTCAGTGAAGACATCAACACTCAGTGAAGACATCAACACTCAGTGAAGACATCAACACTCAGTGGAGACATCAACACTCAGTGAAGACATCAACACTCAGTGAAGACATCAACACTCAGTGAAGACATCAACACTCAGTGGAGACATCAACACTCAGTGGAGACATCAACACTCAGTGAAGACATCAACACTCAGTGAAGACATCAACACTCAGTGAAGACATCAACACTCAGTGGAGACATCAACACTCAGTGGAGACATCAACACTCAGTAAAGACATCAACACTCAGTGAAGACATCAACACTCAGTGAAGACATCAACACTCAGTGAAGACATCAACACTCAGTGAAGACATCAACACTCAGTGGAGACATCAACACTCAGTGAAGACATCAACACTCAGTGAAGACATCAACACTCAGTGAAGACATCAACACTCAGTGGAGACATCAACACTCAGTGGAGACATCAACACTCAGTGAAGACATCAACACTCAGTGAAGACATCAACACTCAGTGAAGACATCAACACTCAGTGGAGACATCAACACTCAGTGGAGACATCAACACTCAGTAAAGACATCAACACTCAGTGAAGACATCAACACTCAGTGAAGACATCAACACTCAGTGAAGACATCAACACTCAGTGGAGACATCAACACTCAGTGAAGACATCAACACTCAGTGAAGACATCAACACTCAGTGAAGACATCAACACTCAGTGAAGACATCAACACTCAGTGGAGACATCAACACTCAGTGGAGACATCAACACTCAGTGAAGACATCAACACTCAGTAAAGACATCAACACTCAGTAAAGACATCAACACTCAGTGAAGACATCAACACTCAGTAAAGACATCAACACTCAGTGAAGACATCAACACTCAGTAAAGACATCAACACTCAGTAAAGACATCAACACTCAGTGAAGACATCAACACTCAGTGAAGACATCAACACTCAGTAAAGACATCAACACTCAGTAAAGACATCAACACTCTGTGAAGACATCAACACTCAGTAAAGACATCAACACTCTGTGAACCATTAACTAATATTTTTAATTTATCTCTTCAAACAGGTGTAGTGTCTGATATGTGGAAGATGGCTAATGTAATTCCTATTTTTAAAACAGGGGACAAGTCGTTACCGTCAAATTACCGCCCAATAAGCCTGACCTCAATTGTAGGCAAATTACTAGAGTCAATTATAGCTCAGATTACAAGAAGCCATCTCGATAAGCATAGCTTGATTAATGATACTCAGCATGGATTCACAAGAGGCCGGTCTTGTCTAACTAATTTATTAACTTTCTTCAGTAAAGCTTTTGAGGCTGTTGATCACGATAAAGAGTTTGATATTATTTACTTAGATTTTAGTAAGGCTTTTGATAGAGTTCCGCACCAAAGACTGTTAAAGAAAGTGGCAGCTCATGGCATTGGGGGAAAAGTGCTCTCGTGGATCGAGTCATGGCTCACTGACAGGAAGCAGAGAGTGTCCATAAATGGGGTTAAATCCGAGTGGGGATCTGTAACAAGTGGCGTTCCACAGGGATCAGTCTTGGGCCCGTTGTTGTTTATAATATATATCAATGATCTTGATGAGGGAATTACTAGTGATATGAGCAAATTCGCCGATGACACGAAGATAGGTAGGATAATTGATTCAAACGTAGATGTTAGGGAACTTCAGGAGGATTTAAACGAACTCTATTCTTGGTCAGAAAAGTGGCAGATGCAGTTCAATGTAGATAAATGCAAGGTTCTGAAGCTCGGGAGTGTCCATAACCCAGCACTTATAAGTTAAATGATGTAGAACTTAGCCATACAGATTGCGAAAAGGACTTGGGGGTTATGGTGAGCAGCAACCTTAAACCAAGACAGCAGTACCTAAGCGTATGTAATAAGGCAAATAGATAACTGGGATTTATATCAAGAAGTGTAAGCAACAGAAGTCCAGAGGTCATACTACAGCTTTATACATCATTAGTAAGGCCTCACCTAGATTATGCAGCTCAATTCTGGTCTCCATATTACAGAATGGACATAAATTCGTTAGAAAACATTCAGCGTAGGATGACTAAATTAATACATAGCATTAGAAATCTTCCTTATGAAGAAAGATTGAAGACTCTTAAGTTACATTCACTTGTTAGACGAAGAATGAGGGGAGACCTGATCGAAGTGTATAAGTGGAAGATAGGTATTAATAAAGGGGATATTAACAAGGTCTTGAGGATATCTCTCCAAGAGAGAACCCGCAGTAATGGATTTAAATTAGATAAGTTTAGATTTAGAAAGGACATAGGAAAGTATTGGTTTGGAAATAGGGTAGTTGATGAGTGGAACAGTCTACCTAGTTGGGTTATTGAGGCTGGGACTTTGGGTAGTTTCAAATTTAGGTTGGATAAGTACATGAGTGGGAGGGGTTGGATTTGAGTGGGACTTTCACATCAGAGCTTAGTTCTTGGGTGGCATTGAAAATTGGGTTGGGCAAATGTTTTGTTAGTGGGATGAATTGTAAAGGACCTGCCTAGTATGGGCCAACAGGCCTCCTGCAGTGTTCCTCCTTTCTTATGTTCTTATGTTCTTATGTAAAGACATCAACACTCAGTAAAGACATCAACACTCAGTGAAGACATCAACACTCAGTGAAGACATCAACACTCAGTAAAGACATCAACACTCAGTAAAGACATCAACACTCAGTAAAGACATCAACACTCAGTAAAGACATCAACACTCAGTGAAGACATCAACACTCAGTAAAGACATCAACACTCAGTGAAGACATCAACACTCAGTGAAGACATCAACACTCAGTAAAGACATCAACACTCAGAATATAATACGCCGATCAGGATACAGAATGGTAGTGGGACAAGTGTTGTGTTGACCTAGTGACCTACCAACCCATCAGTCAACAGTACACAAACTCTGCTCGTCAATAAGAGAGGGAAGCCGGGTACCTGAGTACTCTTTATGTCTCGTCATTATCGCAGGAAGACATTCGTCTGTGATGTACCTGTAACCCCATTCTGTAGTCAGGTGCCTTTGGTGACTACCTGATCAACTAGGCTGTTGCTATGCTGCCCGCAGGCCCAGATAGCCATCGGAACCTGGCTGGTCAGGTAACTATTATATAATGAACAATTTTTCTCTTGGAAGCCTCACATAAATATATAGTTACTAATAATATAACTTTGTAAGCAAAGTCTCGAATTGTGAACATTTGTTTAGCCAACAGATCACTTAAACAATCTGGAATCTTAAACAATCTGGAATCTTAGGCAATCTGGAATCTTAAACAATCTGGAATCTTAAACAATCTGGAATCTTAAACAATCTGGAATCTTAAACAATCTGGAATCTTAAACAATCTGGAATCTTAAACAATCTGGAATCTTAAACAATCTGGAATCTTAAACAATCTGGAATCTTAAACAATCTGGAATCTTAAACAATCTGGAATCTTAAACAATCTGGAATCTTAAACAATCTGGAATCTTAAACAATCTGGAATCTTAAACAATCTGGAATCTTAAACAATCTGGAATCTTAAACAATCTGGAATCTTAAACAATCTGGAATCTTAAACAATCTGGAATCTTAAACAATCTGGAATCTTAAACAATCTGGAATCTTAAACAATCTGGAATCTTAAACAATCTGGAATTTTAAACAATCTGGAATCTTAAACAATCTGGAATCTTAAACAATCTGGAATCTTAAACAATCTGGAATCTTAAACAATCTGGAATCTTAAACAATCTGGAATCTTAAACAATCTGGAATCTTAAACAATCTGGAATCTTAAACAATCTGGAATCTTAAACAATCTGGAATCTTAAACAATCTGGAATCTTAAACAATCTGGAATCTTAAACAATCTGGAATCTTAAACAATCTGGAATCTTAAACAATCTGGAATCTTAAACAATCTGGAATCTTAAACAATCTGGAATCTTAAACAATCTGGAATCTTAAACAATCTGGAATTTTAAACAATCTGGAATCTTAAACAATCTGGAATCTTAAACAATCTGGAATCTTAAACAATCTGGAATCTTAAACAATCTGGAATCTTAAACAATCTGGAATCTTAAACAATCTGGAATCTTAAACAATCTGGAATCTTAAACAATCTGGAATCTTAAACAATCTGGAATCTTAAACAATCTGGAATCTTAAACAATCTGGAATCTTAAACAATCTGGAATCTTAAACAATCTGGAATCTTAAACAATCTGGAATCTTAGGCAATCTGGAATCTTAGGCAATCTGGAATCTTAAACAATCTACCTAACCTGGAGGTGTCTGCGTCATGAATCAATTGATTACCTCACTCCAGAGTTGGAGGAGGATGAGACATGGAGGAGAAAGGAGGAGGAGAAAGAGGAGAGGCGGAGCAGAGGAGAGGCGGAGCAGAGGAGAGGCGGAGCAGAGGAGAGGCGGAGCAGAGGAGAGGACTCGGAGCTCGTCAACAAGGAAATTAAGTGAAGGAAGGTCTTATCAGGTTAGTCGCCGGTAATGTTTACGTTGCCAGAGAATGTGAGTGCCAGGTACTGCAGCTAACACAATAGTGAGGACTCCTGGTGCCAGGTACTGCACCTAGTACAGTAGTGTGAGGACTCTTGGTGCCAGGCACTGCAGCTAACACAGTAGTGTGAGGACTTCTGGTGCCAGGTACTGCAACTAACGCAGTAGTGTGAAGACTCCTGGTGCCAGGTACTGCAGCTAACACAGTAGTGAGGACTCCTGGTGCCAGGTACTGCAGCTAACACAGTAGTGAGGACTCCTGGTGCCAGGTACTGCAACTAACACAGTAGTGTGAAGACTCCTGGTGCCAGGTACTGCAACTAACACATAAGTGTGAAGACTCCTGGTGCCAGGTACTGCAGCTAACACAGTAGTGAAGACTCCTGGTTCCAGGTACTGCAGCTAACACAGTAGTGAGGACTCCTGGTGCCAGGTACTGCAGCTAACACAGTAGTGAAGACTCCTGGTGCCAGGTACTGCAGCTAACACAGTAGTGAAGACTCCTGGTGCCAGATACTGCAGCTAACACAGTAGTGAAGACTCCTGGTGCCAGGTACTGCAACTAATACAGTAGTGAAGACTCGTGGTGCCAGGTACTGCAGCTAACACAGTAGTGAAGACTCCTGGTGCCAGGTACTGCAGCTAACACAGTAGTGAAGACTCCTGGTGCCAGGTACTGCAGCTAACACAGTAGTGTGAGGACTCCTGGTGCCAGGTACTGCAACTAACACAGTAGTGAAGACTCCTGGTGCCAGGTACTGCAGCTAACACAGTAGTGTGAGAACTCCTGGTGCCAGGTACTGCAACTAACACAGTAGTGAAGAATCCTGGTGCCAGGTACTGCAACTAACACAGTAGTGAGGACTCCTGGTGCCAGGTACTGCAGCTAACACAGTAGTGAAGACTCCTGGTGCCAGGTACTGCAACTAACACAGTAGGGAAGACTCCTGGTGCCAGGTACTGCAACTAACACAGTAGGGAAGACTCCTGGTGCCAGGTACTGCAACTAACACAGTAGGGAAGACTCCTGGTGCCAGGTACTGCAACTAACACAGTAGTGAAGACTCCTGGTGCCAGGTACTGCAACTAACACAGTAGGGAAGACTCCTGGTGCCAGGTACTGCAGCTAACACAGTAGTGAAGACTCCTGGTGCCAGGTACTGCAACTAACACAGTAGTGAAGACTCCTGGTGCCAGGTACTGCAACTATCACAGTAGTGAGGACTCCTGGTGCCAGGTACTGCAACTAACACAGTAGTGAAGACTCCTGGTGCCAGGTACTGCAGCTAACACAGAAGTGAAGACTCCTGGTGCCAGATACTGCAATTAACACAGTAGTGAAGACTCCTGGTGCCAGGTACTGCAACTATCACAGTAGTGAGGACTCCTGGTTCCAGGTACTGCAACTAACACAGTAGTGAAGACTCCTGGTGCCAGGTACTGCAACTAACACAGTAGTGAAGACTCCTGGTGCCAGGTACTGCAACTAACACAGTAGTGAAGACTCCTGGTGCCAGGTACTGCAACTAACACAGTAGTGAAGACTCCTGGTGCCAGGTACTGCAGCTAACACAGTAGTGAAGACTCCAGGTGCCAGGTACTGCAGCTAACACAGTAGTGAAGACTCCTGGTGCCAGGTACTGCAGCTAACACAGTAGTGAAGACTCCTGGTGCCAGGTACTGCAACTAACACAGTAGTGAAGACTCCTGGTGCCAGGTACTGCAGCTAACACAGTAGTGAAGACTCCTGGTGCCAGGTACTGCAGCTAACACAGTAGTGAAGACTCCTGGTGCCAGGTACTGCAACTAACACAGTAGTGAAGACTCCTGGTGCCAGGTACTGCAGCTAACACAGTAGTGAAGACTCCTGGTGCCAGGTACTGCAGCTAATACAGAAGTGAAGACTCCTGGTGCCAGGTACTGCAACTAACACAGAAGTGAAGACTCCTGGTGCCAGGTACTGCAGCTAACACAGAAGTGAAGACTCCTGGTGCCAGGTACTGCAACTAACACAGTAGTGAGGACTCCTGGTGCCAGGTACTGCAACTAACACAGTAGTGAAGACTCCTGGTGCCAGTTACTGCAACTAACACAGTAGTGAAGACTCCTGGTGCCAGGTACTGCAACTAACACAGTAGGGAAGACTCCTGGTGCCAGGTACTGCAGCTAACACAGTAGTGAAGACTCCTGGTGCCAGGTACTGCAACTAACACAGTAGTGAAGACTCCTGGTGCCAGGTACTGCAACTATCACAGTAGTGAGGACTCCTGGTGCCAGGTACTGCAACTAACACAGTAGTGAAGACTCCTGGTGCCAGGTACTGCAGCTAACACAGAAGTGAAGACTCCTGGTGCCAGATACTGCAATTAACACAGTAGTGAAGACTCCTGGTGCCAGGTACTGCAACTATCACAGTAGTGAGGACTCCTGGTTCCAGGTACTGCAACTAACACAGTAGTGAAAACTCCTGGTGCCAGGTACTGCAACTAACACAGTAGTGAAGACTCCTGGTGCCAGGTACAGCAACTAACACAGTAGTGAAGACTCCTGGTGCCAGGTAATGCAACTAACACAGTAGAGAAGACTCCTGGTGCCAGGTACTGCAGCTAACACAGTAGTGAAGACTCCAGGTGCCAGGTACTGCAGCTAACACAGTAGTGAAGACTCCTGGTGCCAGGTACTGCAGCTAACACAGTAGTGAAGACTCCTGGTGCCAGGTACTGCAACTAACACAGTAGTGAAGACTCCTGGTGCCAGGTACTGCAGCTAACACAGTAGTGAAGACTCCTGGTGCCAGGTACTGCAGCTAACACAGTAGTGAAGACTCCTGGTGCCAGGTACTGCAACTAACACAGTAGTGAAGACTCCTGGTGCCAGGTACTGCAGCTAACACAGTAGTGAAGACTCCTGGTGCCAGGTACTGCAGCTAATACAGAAGTGAAGACTCCTGGTGCCAGGTACTGCAACTAACACAGAAGTGAAGACTCCTGGTGCCAGGTACTGCAGCTAACACAGAAGTGAAGACTCCTGGTGCCAGGTACTGCAACTAACACAGTAGTGAGGACTCCTGGTGCCAGGTACTGCAACTAACACAGTAGTGAAGACTCCTGGTGCCAGTTACTGCAACTAACACAGTAGTGAAGACTCCTGGTGCCAGGTACTGCAACTAACACAGTAGTGAAGACTCCTGGTGCCAGGTACTGCAACTAACACAGTAGTGAAGACTCCTGGTGCCAGGTACTGCAATTAACACAGTAGTGAAGACTCCTGGTGCCAGGTACTGCAGCTAACACAGTAGTGAAGACTCCTGGTGCCAGGTACTGCAACTAACACAGTAGTGAAGACTCCTGGTGCCAGGTACTGCAGCTAACACAGTAGTGAAGACTCCTGGTGCCAGGTACTGCAACTAACACAGTAGTGAAGACTCCTGGTGCCAGGTACTGCAACTAACACAGTAGTGAAGACTCCTGGTGCCAGGTACTGCAGCTAACACAGTAGTGAAGACTCCTGGTGCCAGGTACTGCAACTAACACAGTAGTGAAGACTCCTGGTGCCAGGTACTGCAACTAACACAGTAGTGAAGACTCCTGGTGCCAGGTACTGCAGCTAACACAGTAGTGAAGACTCCTGGTGCCAGGTACTGCAACTAACACAGTAGTGAAGACTCCTGGTGCCAGGTACTGCAACTAACACAGTAGTGAAGACTCCTGGTGCCAGGTACTGCAGCTAACACAGTAGTGAAGACTCCTGGTGCCAGGTACTGCAACTAACACAGTAGTGAAGACTCCTGGTGCCAGGTACTGCAACTAACACAGTAGTGAAGACTCCTGGTGCCAGGTACTGCAGCTAACACAGTAGTGAAGACTCCTGGTGCCAGGTACTGCAGCTAACACAGTAGTGAAGACTCCTGGTGCCAGGTACTGCAACTAACACAGTAGTGAAGACTCCTGGTGCCAGGTACTGCAGCTAACACAGTAGTGAAGACTCCTGGTGCCAGGTACTGCAGCTAATACAGAAGTGAAGACTCCTGGTGCCAGGTACTGCAACTAACACAGAAGTGAAGACTCCTGGTGCCAGGTACTGCAGCTAACACAGAAGTGAAGACTCCTGGTGCCAGGTACTGCAACTAACACAGTAGTGAGGACTCCTGGTGCCAAGTACTGCAACTAACACAGTAGTGAAGACTCCTGGTGCCAGTTACTGCAACTAACACAGTAGTGAAGACTCCTGGTGCCAGGTACTGCAACTAACACAGTAGTGAAGACTCCTGGTGCCAGGTACTGCAACTAACACAGTAGTGAAGACTCCTGGTGCCAGGTACTGCAATTAACACAGTAGTGAAGACTCCTGGTGCCAGGTACTGCAGCTAACACAGTAGTGAAGACTCCTGGTGCCAGGTACTGCAACTAACACAGTAGTGAAGACTCCTGGTGCCAGGTACTGCAGCTAACACAGTAGTGAAGACTCCTGGTGCCAGGTACTGCAGCTAATACAGTAGTGAAGACTCCTGGTGCCAGGTACTGCAGCTAACACAGTAGTGAAGACTCCCGGTGCCAGGTACTGCAACTAACACAGTAGTGAAGACTCCTGGTGCCAGGTACTGCAACTAACACAGTAGTGAAGACTCCTGGTGCCAGGTACTGCAGCTAACACAGTAGTGAAGACTCCTGGTGCCAGGTACTGCAGCTAATACAGTAGTGAAGACTCCTGGTGCCAGATACTGCAGCTAACACAGTAGTGAAGACTCCTGGTGCCAGGTACTGCAGCTAACACAGTAGTGAAGACTCCTGGTGCCAGGTACTGCAGCTAATACAGTAGTGAAGACTCCTGGTGCCAGGTACTACAACTTCTTCGCTTCCTTTCTCTATGTCTCTTAATGTTTATATACAGATATTCTCGCTTTCCACTTCCCCTCACCACAACGACTCGATAAAACAAGAGATAATGTTCCATGACACGCTGGAACTGGAAAAATAGGGAACATAGACGAAATCTGAAAACTGAAATCAGTGTCATGGATCTCAGAAAATGCTGCAGTATTAAGTATATTAATTCGATCAATGTAGATAAGGAAGCAGAGAAAACAAATACAGTACAATACTGTATATTGTTTTTAGAATAAGAATCATAGCGGCCAATGAGACCAGTAAACAGTGTGACCCATCCTGGGTATCTGGTCTGGGCCGGGTGACCCATCCTGGGTATCTGGTCTGGGCCGGGTGAACCATCCTGGGTATCTGGTCTGGGCCGGGTGAACCATCCTGGGTATCTGGTCTGGGCCGGGTGACCCATCCTGGGTATCTGGTCTGGGCCGGGTGAACCATCCTGGGTATCTGGTCTGGGCCGGGTGAACCATCCTGGGTATCTGGTCTGGGCCGGGTGACCCATCCTGGGTATCTGGTCTGTACCGGGTGAACCATCCTGGGTATCTGGTCTGGGCCGAGTGAACCATCCTGGGTATCTGGTCTGGGCCGGGTGAACCATCCTGGGTATCTGGTCTGGGCCGGGTGACCCATCCTGGGTATCTGGTCTGTACCGCGTGAACCATCCTGGGTATCTGGTCTGGGCCGGGTGAACCTTCCTGTGTATCTGGTCTGGGCCGGGTGACCCATCCTGGGTATCTGGTCTGTACCGGGTGAACCATCCTGGGTATCTGGTCTGGGCCGGGTGAACCATCCTGGGTATCTGGTCTGGACAGGGTGAACAATCTTGAGTATCTGGTCTGGACCGCGTGACCCATCCTGGGTATCCTGGTCTGGGCCGGGTGAACCATCCTGGGTATCTGGTCTGGACCGGGTGAACCATCCTGGGTATCTGGTCTGGCCCGGGTGAACCATCCTGGGTATCTGGTCTGGGCCGGGTGAACCATCCTGGGTATCTGGTCTGGACCGGGTGAACCATCCTGGGTATCTGGTCTGGACGGGGTGAACCATCCTGAGTATCTGGTCTGGACGGGGTGAACCATCCTGGGTATCTGGTCTGGACCGGGTGAACCATCCTGAGTATCTGGTCTGGGCCGGGTGAACCATCCTGAGTATCTGGTCAGGACCGGGTGAACCATTCTGAGTATCTGGTCTGGGCCGGGTGAGCCATCCTGGGTATCTGGTCTGGACCGGGTGAACCATCCTGGGTATCTGGTCTGGGCCGGGTGAACCATCCTGGGTATCTGGTCTGGACCGAGTGAACCATCCTGGGTATCTGGTCTGGGCCGGGTGAACCATCCTGGGTATCTGGTCTGGACCGGGTGAACCATCCTGGGTATCTGGTCTGGGCCGGGTGAACTATACTGGGTATCTGGTCTGGACCGGGCGAACCATCCTGGGTATCTGGTCTGGGCCGGGTGAACCATCCTGGGCATCTGGTCTGGACCGAGTGAACCATCCTGGGTATCTGGTCTGGACGGGGTGAACCATCCTGAGTATCTGGTCTGGACCGGGTGAACCATTCTGAGTATCTGGTCTGGACCGGGTGAACCATCCTGGGTATCTGGTCTGGACTGGGTGAACCATCCTGGGTATCTGGTCTGGCCCGGGTGAACCATCCTGAGTATCTGGTCTGGGCCGGGTGAACCATCCTGGGTATCTCGTCTGGACCGGGTGAACCATCCTGGGTATCTGGTCTGGCCCGGGTGAACCATCCTGAGTATCTGGTCTGGACTGGGTGAACCATCCTGGGTATCTGGTCTGGCCCGGGTGAACCATCCTGAGTATCTGGTCTGGCCCGGATGAACCATCCTGAGTATCTGGTCTGGGCCGGGTGAACTATACTGGGTATCTGGTCTGGACCGGGTGAACCATCCTGGGTATCTGGTCTGGCCCGGGTGAACCATCCTGAGTATCTGGTCTGGACTGGGTGAACCATCCTGGGTATCTGGTCTGGACCGGGTGAACCATTCTGAGTATCTGGTCTGGGCCGGGTGAACCATCCTGGGTATCTGGTCTGGACCGGGTGAACCATCCTGAGTATCTGGTCTGGACCGAGTGAACCATCCTGGGTATCTGGTCTGGACCGGGTGAACCATCCTGGGTATCTGGTCTGTGCCGGGTGAACCATCCTGGGTATCTGGTCTGGACCGGGTGAACCATCCTGTGTCAGTGGCGGCCAGTGTGGTGTGTCACCTCGTCACACTTCTTGATATCGAGAAATACATTACACACACACACACACACACACACCCATTTTCACTGTTTCTCTTTTCTCCTGTTCATCGACTACCTCCATTACTACTACCACCACAACTTCCACTATCACTATAATGGTATTCCTACCTCTCGTTATACTACTGCCCCCCTACCTCTCGTTATGCTACTCCTGGCCCCCCTACCTCTTGTTATACTACTCCTGCCCCCCCTACCTCTCGTTATACTTCTCCTTCCCCCCCCTACCTCTCGTTATACTACTGCCCCCCTACCTCTCGTTATACTACTCCTGCTCCCCCTACCTCTCGTTATACTACTCCTGCCCCCCTACCTCTCGTATATATATACTTCCTCCCTTCTCTTCGTGCTTGTGTGTCACTAGTTAATTGTCCAAGTCGGACCGAAACGTCGTCCTAAGTCTCTCCTACGTGCGGGTTATTGTTGCAGTAATGGTATTGTGCTGTTTTATTCTTTAATCTAAAGTGGTTGTGTCATTTACTTGCGTTCCTCTGTCTCCTCTTCTTTCCCTCTCCTTCATCCATGTCCGTTCATCTTAATCCTTCATCCACAACATCCTTACCACGTCTCTGGTCATAGTTAACCCATTCATGTACTGCCTAGACCCAGAGGTGTTTACCTTGATTGACTGTGCAAGTCTCCCTCACTCCACAGTCATGCTGGCTGACATACACCGTATGTTTGTTATTATCCGGGCATCCGTATACCTCCCGGATACACACAATCTGCCATCGTTAGTAGATAACGATCATCCACGAGGTACTAGTGATGGTATTTAACCTGCCAAGACAAATGTAAATATTCGTCTTGGTGGACGTCCTCACAAATATTCATCTTGGTGGACGTCCTCACAAATATTCGTCTTGGTGGACGTCCTCACAAATATTCATCTTGGTGGACGTCCTCACAAATATTCGTCTTGGTGGACGTCCTCACAAATAAGAATGATAGGGACTCCCATTATAAGTAT
This sequence comes from Cherax quadricarinatus, assembly GCF_038502225.1. NCBI lineage: Eukaryota > Metazoa > Arthropoda > Malacostraca > Decapoda > Parastacidae > Cherax > Cherax quadricarinatus. The sequence continues at coordinate 24,189,626 of NC_091340.1, read as the reverse complement.
TTCCCACTGACAGGGATAATGTATTGTTCTTTATCCTACGAATATGTAAGAGGGTTGGTAAATCATACAAACAGTTACTTACATCTAATATACACTTACCTTGACTATCCTGTATGATTCTTAATACAAATAACTCCTAGTCATAGGTTATTTCAAGAATGGTGTTATCGTGGGTTAGGATCTTGCTGACACTAACAGTTATGTTAACAGATATGAATATCAAACACTTTAGAGTTGAAGGGTATAACTTCAGAAAATAATATGCACAATGGTAGTCGCTGCTTCTCGTGTTTAAGTTGTATATAAAATATTTTCTTGGTGGTAGCGCGTGACATTCTGATGGAGCGAGGAGTCCACACCAACTGCCTGCTCTCCAAGTTTGCCTGAGTAGTGGAGGTTGGGGCAGCTGTATTGATCTCCATGTGATGTAGCACCTGTACACGCTCTCTGATACAACTTTATTGAACCCTCACCTGTGGATAAATTCGATACATGTCCAGACACTTGGCTGTCTTTATTGTGGCTTCAACAGTCCAATACAAAGAAGAAGAGTGAAGATCAGATGGAGTTTGACGTAATCAGTCCCTCAGCCTGGAATCCATGTAATCCGTCCATCAATCTTGAAAAGATTGATTTTGTTGTTGTACGTTCCGGTGGAATTGTAATTCAGCTGTTTTCCAATCTGGGCACATACATCAGTGTAGTACATCAGTGTAGTACATCAGTGTAGTACATCAGTGTAGGACATCAGTGAAGTACATCAGTGTAGTACATCAGTGTAGTACATCAGTGTAGTACATCAGTGTAGTACATCAGTGTAGTACATCAGTGTAGCACATTAGTGTAGTACATCAGTGTAGTACATCAGTGTAGCACATTAGTGTAGTACATCAGTGTAGTACATCAGTGTAGTACATCAGTGTAGTACATCAGTGTAGTACATCAGTGTAGTACATCAGTGTAGTACATCAGTGTAGTACATCAGTGTAGTACATCAGTGTAGTACATCAGTGTAGTACATCAGTGTAGGACATCAGTGTAGTACATCAGTGTAGTACATCAGTGTAGTACATCAGTGTAGTACATCAGTGTAGTACATCAGTGTAGTACATCAGTGTAGCACATCAGTGTAGTACATCAGTGTAGTACATCAGTGTAGAACATCAGTGTAGTACATCAGTGTAGTACATCAGTGTAGGACATCAGTGTAGTACATCAGTGTAGTACATCAGTGTAGTACATCAGTGTAGTACATCAGTGTAGTACATCAGTGTAGCACATCAGTGTAGTACATCAGTGTAGAACATCAGTGTAGTACATCAGTGTAGTACATCAGTGTAGTACATCAGTGTAGTACATCAGTGTAGTACATCAGTGTAGGACATCAGTGTAGTACATCAGTGTAGTACATCAGTGTAGTACATCAGTGTAGGACATCAGTGTAGAACATCAGTGTAGTACATCAGTGTAGTACATCAGTGTAGTACATCAGTGTAGGACATCAGTGTAGGACATCAGTGTAGTACATCAGTGTAGTACATCAGTGTAGTACATCAGTGTAGTACATCAGTGTAGAACATCAGTGTAGTACATCAGTGTAGTACATCAGTGTAGGACATCAGTGTAGGACATCAGTGTAGGACATCAGTGTAGTACATCAGTGTAGTGCATCAGTGTAGTACATCAGTGTAGTACATCAGTGTAGTACATCAGTGTAGGACATCAGTGTAGGACATCAGTGTAGTACATCAGTGTAGTACATCAGTGTAGTACATCAAGTAGTGCATCAGTGTAGTACATCAGTGTAGTACATCAATGTAGGACATCAGTGTAGTACATCAAGTAGTACATCAGTGTAGTACATCAGTGTAGTACATCAAGTAGTACATCAGTGTAGTACATCAGTGTAGTACATCAGTGTAGTACATCAAGTAGTACATTAGTTTAGTACATCAATGTAGTACATCAATGTAGTACATGTAAAGTAAAAGGACACAAGTGCAACTAATGTGACATTTATTGTGGCAACGTTTCGCTCTCCAGGAGCTTTGTCAAGCCATTACAAACAATACATGGACACAGAGGGTATATAAAGGCTCTGAGTGAGGTGCAATACTAGTGAGGTACCATTTCGATGTTCACTAGTGGTAGTAGTAGTAGTAGTAGTAGTAGTAGTAGTAGTAGTAGTAGTAGTAGTAGTAGTAGTAGTAGTAGTAGTAGTGGTAGTAGTAGTAGTAGTAGTGGTAGTGACAAAAATAATACAATATGGAAGAGCAATTAATTCGTACATGAGTAAAAGGATATAAAAGCTATTACTTGGGTAACATAAAAATAGGTTGGACAAATATAGACTGGAAAGAGGCAGCTTGTTTCAGTCTTCACTCTCTGTGCTTTGTGTAGTATAACAGGAGAGACTATGTGATGGCAGGGTTTACTGTTTTCAGGAGGATTCTTGCTAAGACTTCGGAGATGGTGAAGCTGCCGTTGTTTTGTTTAATTGTATTCGAAACAGCGATCAGTGCTGATTCAAGGCACTTGCGTCTGCGGAAATTAGTTTCTTTGATCACTAATTGGGCGTCTCTGAATTTCATGAGATGATTGGTGGAATTTCGGTGTTGTACACAGACGCCCAATTAGTGATCAAAGAAACTAATTTCCGCAGACGCAAGTGCCTTGAATCAGCACTGATCGCTGTTTCGAATACAATTAAACAAAACAACGGCAGCTTCACCATCTCCGAAGTCTTAGCAAGAATCCTCCTGAAAACAGTAAACCCTGCCATCACATAGTCTCTCCTGTTATACTACACAAAGCACAGAGAGTGAAGACTGAAACAAGCTGCCTCTTTCCAGTCTATATTTGTCCAACCTATTTTTATGTTACCCAAGTAATAGCTTTTATATCCTTTTACTCATGTACGAATTAATTGCTCTTCCATATTGTATTATTTTTGTCACTACCACTACTACTACTACTACTACCACTACTACTACTACTACTACTCCTACTACTACTACTACTACTACTACTACTACTACTACTACTACTACTACTACTACTACTACTACTACCACTAGTGAACATCGAAATGGTACCTCACTAGTATTGCACCTCACTCAGAGCCTTTATATACCCTCTGTGTCCATGTATTGTTTGTAATGGCTTGATAAAGCTCCTGGAGAGCGAAACGTTGCCACAATAAATGTCACATTAGTTGCACTTGTGTCCTTTTACTTTACATATTGTCGGTAATTCTACCAACTTTATTACAATGTGGTACATCAAGTAGTACATCAGTGTAGTACATCAGTGTAGTACATCAGAGTAGTACATCAGTGTGGTACATCAAGTAGTACATCAGTGTAGTACATCAGTGTAGTACATCCAGTAGTACAACAGTGTAGTACATCAAGTAATACATCAGTGTAGTACATCAGTGTAGTACATCAGTGTAGTACATCAAGTAGTACATCAGTGTAGTACATCAATGTAGTACATCGGTCTAGTACATCATTGTAGTGCATCAGTGTAGTACATCAATGTAGTACATCAGTGTAGTACATCAATGTAGTACATCAGTGTAGTACATCAGTGTAGTACATCAGTGTAGTACATCAAGTAGTACATCAGTGTAGTACATCAATGTAGTACATCGGTCTAGTACATCATTGTAGTACATCAGTGTAGTACATCAATGTAGTACATCAGTGTAGTACATCAGTGTAGTACATCAGTGTAGTACATCAATGTAGTACATCAGTGTAGTACATCAGTGTAGTACACCAATGTAGTACATCAGTGTAGTACATCAGTGTAGTACATCAGTGTAGTACATCAGTGTAGTACATCAGTGTAGTGCATCAAGTAGTACATCAGTGTAGTACATCAGTGTAGTACATCAAGTAGTACATCAGTGTAGTACATCAGTGTAGTACATCAAGTAGTACATCAGTGTAGTACATCAGTGTACTACATCAATTAGTACATCAGTGTAGTACATCAGTGTAGTACATCAAGTAGTACATCAAGTAGTACATCAGTGTAGTACATCAAGTAGTACATCAATGTAGTACATCAGGGTAGTACATCAGTGTAGTACATCAAGTAGTACATCAAGTAGTACATCAAGTAGTACATCAGTGTAGTACATCAAGTAGTACATCAAGTAGTACATCAGTGTAGTACATCAAGTAGTACATCAAGTAGTACATCAGTGTAGTACATCTAGTAGTACATCAGGTAGTAAATCAAGTAGTACATCAGTGTAGTACATCAGTGTAGTACATCAAGTGTTACATCAAGTAGTACATCAGTGTAGTACAATGTAGTACATCAGTGTAGTACATCAAGTAGTACATCAATGTAGTACATCAGTGTAGTACATCAAGTGTTACATCAAGTAGTACATCAGTGTAGTACAATGTAGTACATCAGTGTAGTACATCAAGTAGTACATCAATGTAGTACATCAAGTAGTACATCAGTGTAGTACATCAAGTAGTACATCAATGTAGTACATCAGTGTAGTACATCAAGTAGTACATCAATGTAGTACATCAAGTAGTACATCAAGTAGTACATCAGTGTAGTACATCAAGTAGTACATCAAGTAGTACATCAAGTAGTACAACAAGTAGCACATCAATGTAGTACATCAGTGTAGTACATCAGTGTAGTACATCAAGTAGTACATCAGTGTAGTACATCAGTGTAGTACATCAGTGTAGTACATCAAGTAGTACATCAGTGTAGTGCATCAAGTAGTACATCAAGTAGCACATCAGTGTAGTACATCAGTGTAGTACATCAGTGTAGTACATCAAGTAGTACATCAAGTAGTACATCAATGTAGTGCATCAAGTAGTACATCAGTGTAGTACATCAATGTAATACATCAGTGTAGTACATCAGTGTAGTACATCAAGTAGTACATCAGTGTAGTACATCAGTGTAGTACATCAGTGTAGTGCATCAAGTAGTACATCAGTGTAGTACATCAAGTAGTACATCAGTGTAGTACATCAAGTAGTACATCAGTGTAGTACATCAAGTAGTACATCAAGTAGTACATCAAGTAGTACATCAGTGTAGTACATCAGTGTAGTACATCAAGTAGTACATCAGTGTAGTACATCAAGTAGTACATCAGTGTAGTACATCAGTGTAGTACATCAGTGTAGTACATCAAGTAGTACATCAGTGTAGTACATCAGTGTAGTACATCAGTGTAGTACATCAAGTAGTACATCAGTGTAGTACATCAAGTAGTACATCAAGTAGTACGGCAGTGTAGTACATCAAGTAGTACATCAGTGTAGTACATCAAGTAGTACATCAGTGTAGTACATCAAGTAGTACATCAGTGTAGTACATCAAGTAGTACCTCAGTGTAGTACATCAGTGTAGTACATCAAGTAGTACATCAGTGTAGTACATCAAGTAGTACGTCAGTGTAGTACATCAGTGTAGTACATCAGTGTAGTACATCAGTGTAGTACATCAAGTAGTACATCAGTGTAGTACATCAGTGTAGTACATCAGTGTAGTACATCAAGTAGTACATCAGTGTAGTACATCAAGTAGTACATCAAGTAGTACATCAGTGTAGTACATCAATGTAGTACATCAGTGTAGTACATCAGTGTAGTACATCAAGTAGTACATCAAGTAGTACATCAGTGTAGTACATCAGTGTAGTACATCAGTGTAGTACATCAAGTAGTACATCAGTGTAGTACATCAAGTAGTACATCAGTGTAGTACATCAAGTAGTACATCAGTGTAGTACATCAAGTAGTACATCAGTGTAGTACATCAGTGTAGTACATCAGTGTAGTACATCAAGTAGTACATCAGTGTAGTACATCAGTGTAGTACATCAGTGTAGTACATCAAGTAGTACATCAGTGTAGTACATCAGTGTAGTACATCAAGTAGTACATCAGTGTAGTACATCAAGTAGTACATCAGTGTAGTACATCAAGTAGTACATCAGTGTAGTACATCAAGTAGTACATCAGTGTAGTACATCAGTGTAGTACATCAGTGTAGTACATCAAGTAGTACATCAGTGTAGTACATCAAGTAGTACATCAAGTAGTACATCAAGTAGTACATCAAGTAGTACATCAGTGTAGTACAACAAGTAGTACATCAGTGTAGTACATCAGTGTAGTACATCAGTGTAGTACATCAAGTAGTACATCAAGTAGTACATCAGTGTAGTGCATCAGTGTAGTACATCAAGTAGTACATCAAGTAGTACATCAAGTAGTACATCAGTGTAGTACATCAGTGTAATACATCAAGTAGTACATCAGTGTAGTACATCAAGTAGTACATCAAGTAGTACATCAGTGTAGTACATCAAGTAGTACATCAGTGTAGTGCATCAGTGTAGTACATCAAGTAGTACATCAAGTAGTACATCAAGTAATACATCAGTGTAGTACATCAGTGTAATACATCAAGTAGTACATCAGTGTAGTACATCAAGTAGTACATCAGTGTAGTACATAAAGTAGTACATCAGTGTAGTACATCAAGTAGTACATCAAGTAGTACATCAGTGTAGTACATCAAGTAGTACATCAGTGTAGTACATCAGTGTAGTACATCAGTGTAGTACATCAGTGTAGTACATCAAGTAGTACATCAAGTAGTACATCAGTGTAGTACATCAGTGTAGTACATCAGTGTAGTAGTTCCTGGAGACTCCTTCCACCTCTCCAACACTTCCTGGAGACTTCTTCCACCTCACCAACACTTCCTGGAGACTCCTTCCACCTCTCCAACACTTCCTGGAGATTTCTTCCAACCTCTCCAACACTTCCTGGAGACTCCTTCCACCTCTCCAACACTTCCTGGAGACTCCTTCCACCTCTCCAACACTTCCTGGAGACTTTTTCCACCTCTCCAACACTTCCTGGAGACTCCTTCCACCTCTCCAACACTTCCTGGAGACTCCTTCCACCTCTCCAACACTTCCTGGAGACTTTTTCCACCTCTCCAACACTTCCTGGAGACTCCTTCCACCTCTCCAACACTTCCTGGAGACTCCTTCCACCTCAGCAACACTTCCTGGAGACTCCTTCCACCTCTCCAACACTTCCTGGAGACTCCTTCCACCTCACCAACACTTCCTGGAGACTCCTTCCACCTCTCCAACACTTCCTAGAGACTCCTTCCACTTCTCCGACACTTCCTGGAGACTTCTTCCACCTCTCCAACACTTCCTGGAGACTCCTTCCACCTCACCAACACTTCCTGGAGACTCCTTCCACCTCTCCAACACTTCCTAGAGACTCCTTCCACTTCTCCGACACTTCCTGGAGACTTCTTCCACCTCTCCAACACTTCCTGGAGACTTCTTCCACCTCTCCAACACTTCCTGGAGACTTCTTCCATCTCTCCAACACTTCCTGGAGACTCCTTCCACCTCTCCAACACTTCCTGGAGACTCCTTCCACCTCTCCAACACTTCCTGGAGACTCCTTCCACCTCTCCAACACTTCCTAGAGACTCCTTCCACTTCTCCGACACTTCCTGGAGACTTCTTCCACCTCTCCAACACTTCCTGGAGACTTCTTCCACCTCTCCAACACTTCCTGGAGACTTCTTCCATCTCTCCAACACTTCCTGGAGACTTCTTCCACCTCTCCAACACTTCCTGGAGACTTCTTCCACCTCTCCTACACTTCCTGGAGACTCCTTCCACCTCTCCAACACTTCCTGGAGACTCCTTCCACCTCTCCAACACTTCCTGGAGACTTCTTCCACCTCTCCAACACTTCCTGGAGACTTCTTCCACCTCTCCAACACTTCCTGGAGACTTCTTCCACCTCTCCAACACTTCCTGGAGACTTCTTCCACCTCTCCAACACTTCCTGGAGACTTCTTCCACCTCTCCAACACTTCCTGGAGACTTCTTCCACCTCTCCAACACTTCCTGGAGACTCCTTCCACCTCTCCAACACTTCCTGGAGACTCCTTCCACCTCTCCAACACTTCCTGGAGACTTCTTCCACCTCTCCAACACTTCCTGGAGACTTCTTCCACCTCTCCAACACTTCCTGGAGACTTCTTCCACCTCTCCAACACTTCCTGGAGACTTCTTCCACCTCTCCAACACTTCCTGGAGACTTCTTCCACCTCTCCAACACTTCCTGGAGACTTCTTCCACCTCTCCAACACTTCCTGGAGACTCCTTCCACCTCTCCAACACTTCCTGGAGACTCCTTCCACCTCTCCAACACTTCCTGGAGACTCCTTCCACCTCTCCAACACTCCCTGCCACACCACCGCCACAACTCTTCATGTTGCTGAATAAATACAATAGTACAACAGTACAACAGTACAACAGTACAACAGTACAACAGTACAACAGTACAACAGTACAACAGTGCAACAGTACAACAGTACAACAGTACAACAGTGCAACAGTACAACAGTACAGCAGTACAACAGTACAACAGTACAACAGTACAACAGTACAGCAGTACAACAGTGCAACAGTACAACAGTGCAACAGTACAACAGTACAGCAGTACAACAGTACAACAGTACAACAGTACAACAGTACAACAGTACAACAGTGCAACAGTACAACAGTGCAACAGTACAACAGTACAGCAGTACAACAGTACAACAGTACAACAGTACAACAGTACAGCAGTACAACAGTACAACAGTCCAACAGTCCAACAGTACAACAGTACAACAGTACAGCAGTACAACAGTACAACAGTACAACAGTACAACAGTACAACAGTACAACAGTACAGCAGTACAACAGTACAGCAGTACAACAGTACAACAGTACAACAGTACAACAGTACAACAGTACAACAGTACAACAGTACAGCAGTACAACAGTACAGCAGTACAGCAGTACAACAGTACAACAGTACAGCAGTACAACAGTACAACAGTACAACAGTAGAGCAGTACAACAGTACAACAGTACAACAGTACAACAGTACAGCAGTACAGCAGTACAACAGTACAACAGAACAACAGTACAACAGTACAGCAGTACAGCAGTACACCAGTACAACAGTACAGCAGTATAACAGTACAACAGTACAACAGTACAACAGTACAACAGTACAACAGTACAACAGTACAACAGTACAACAGTACAACAGTACAACAGTACAACAGTACAACAGTGCAACAGTACAACAGTGCAACAGTACAACAGTACAGCAGTACAACAGTACAACAGTACAACAGTACAACAGTACAGCAGTACAACAGTACAACAGTACAACAGTCCAACAGTACAACAGTACAACAGTACAGCAGTACAACAGTACAACAGTACAACAGTACAACAGTACAACAGTACAACAGTACAGCAGTACAACAGTACAGCAGTACAACAGTACAACAGTACAACAGTACAACAGTACAACAGTACAACAGTACAACAGTACAGCAGTACAACAGTACAACAGTACAGCAGTACAGCAGTACAACAGTACAACAGTACAGCAGTACAACAGTACAACAGTACAACAGTAGAGCAGTACAACAGTACAACAGTACAACAGTACAACAGTACAGCAGTACAGCAGTACAACAGTACAACAGAACAACAGTACAACAGTACAGCAGTACAGCAGTACACCAGTACAACAGTACAGCAGTATAACAGTACAACAGTACAACAGTACAACAGTACAACAGTACAACAGTACAACAGTACAACAGTACAACAGTACAACAGTACAACAGTACAACAGTACAACAGTGCAACAGTACAACAGTACAGCAGTACAACAGTACAACAGTACAACAGTACAGCAGTACAACAGTACAACAGTACAACAGTCCAACAGTACAACAGTACAACAGTACAGCAGTACAACAGTACAACAGTACAACAGTACAACAGTACAACAGTACAACAGTACAGCAGTACAACAGTACAGCAGTACAACAGTACAACAGTACAACAGTACAACAGTACAACAGTGCAACAGTACAACAGTACAGCAGTACAACAGTACAACAGTACAACAGTACAACAGTACAGCAGTACAACAGTACAACAGTACAACAGTCCAACAGTACAACAGTACAACAGTACAGCAGTACAACAGTACAACAGTACAACAGTACAACAGTACAACAGTACAACAGTACAGCAGTACAACAGTACAGCAGTACAACAGTACAACAGTACAACAGTACAACAGTACAACAGTACAACAGTACAACAGTACAGCAGTACAACAGTACAGCAGTACAGCAGTACAACAGTACAACAGTACAGCAGTACAACAGTACAACAGTACAACAGTAGAGCAGTACAACAGTACAACAGTACAACAGTACAACAGTACAGCAGTACAGCAGTACAACAGTACAACATAACAACAGTACAACAGTACAGCAGTACAGCAGTACACCAGTACAACAGTACAGCAGTATAACAGTACAACAGTACAACAGTACAACAGTACAACAGTACAACAGTACAACAGTACAACAGTACAACAGTACAACAGTACAACAGTGCAACAGTACAACAGTGCAACAGTACAACAGTACAGCAGTACAACAGTACAACAGTACAACAGTACAACAGTACAGCAGTACAACAGTACAACAGTACAACAGTCCAACAGTACAACAGTACAACAGTACAGCAGTACAACAGTACAACAGTACAACAGTACAACAGTACAACAGTACAACAGTACAGCAGTACAACAGTACAGCAGTACAACAGTACAACAGTACAACAGTACAACAGTACAACAGTACAGCAGTACAACAGTACAACAGTACAGCAGTACAGCAGTACAACAGTACAACAGTACAGCAGTACAACAGTACAACAGTACAACAGTAGAGCAGTACAACAGTACAACAGTACAACAGTACAACAGTACAGCAGTACAGCAGTACAACAGTACAACAGAACAACAGTACAACAGTACAGCAGTACAGCAGTACACCAGTACAACAGTACAGCAGTATAACAGTACAACAGTCAACAGTACAACAGTCAACAGTACAACAGTCAACAGTACAACAGTCAACAGTACAACAGTCAACAGTACAACAGTCAACAGTACAACAGTCAACAGTACAACAGTCAACAGTACAACAGTCAACAGTACAACAGTCAACAGTACAACAGTACAACAGTACAACAGTACAACAGTCCAACAGTACAACAGTACAACAGTACAGCAGTACAACAGTACAACAGTACAACAGTACAACAGTACAACAGTACAACAGTACAGCAGTACAACAGTACAGCAGTACAACAGTACAACAGTACAACAGTACAACAGTACAACAGTACAACAGTACAACAGTACAGCAGTACAACAGTACAACAGTACAGCAGTACAGCAGTACAACAGTACAACAGTACAGCAGTACAACAGTACAACAGTACAACAGTAGAGCAGTACAACAGTACAACAGTACAACAGTACAACAGTACAACAGTACAGCAGTACAGCAGTACAACAGTACAACAGAACAACAGTACAACAGTACAGCAGTACAGCAGTACACCAGTACAACAGTACAGCAGTATAACAGTACAACAGTACAACAGTACAACAGTACAGCAGTACAGCAGTACAACAGTACAACAGTACAACAGTACAACAGTACAACAGTAGAGCAGTACAACAGTACAACATTACAACAGTACAGCAGTACAACAGTACAACAGTACAACAGTACAGCAGTACAACAGTACAACAGTACAACAGTACAACAGTACAGCAGTACAGCAGTACAACAGTACAACAGTACAACAGTACAACAGTACAGCAGTACAGCAGTACAGCAGTACAACAGTACAACAGTACAACAGTACAGCAGTACAACAGTACAACAGTACAGCAGTACAGCAGTACAACAGTACAACAGTACAACAGTACAACAGTACAACAGTACAACAGTACAACAGTACAACAGTACAGCAGTACAGCAGTACAGCAGTACAACAGTACAACAGTACAACAGTACAACAGTACCGCAGTACAACAGTACAACAGTACAGCAGTACAACAGTACAACAGTACAACAGTACAACAGTACAACAGTACAACAGTACAACAGTACAACAGTACAACAGTACAGCAGTACAACAGTACAACAGTACAGCAGTACAACAGTACAACAGTACAACAGTAGAGCAGTACAACAGTACAACAGTACAACAGTACAACAGTACAACAGTACAACAGTACAGCAGTACAACAGTACAACAGTACAGCAGTACAACAGTACAACAGTAGAGCAGTACAACAGTACAACAGTACAACAGTACAACAGTACAACAGTACAACAGTACAACAGTACAGGAGTACAACAGTACAATACAACAGTACAACAGTACAACAGTACAACAGTACAACAGTACAACAGTACAACAGTACAACAGTACAACAGTACAGCAGTACAACAGTACAACAGTACAGCAGTACAACAGTACAACAGTACAACAGTAGAGCAGTGCAACAGTACAACAGTACAACAGTACAACAGTACAACAGTACAACAGTACAACAGTACAACAGTACAACAGTACAGCAGTACAGCAGTACAACAGTACAACAGTACAACAGTACAACAGTACAACAGTACAACAGTACAGCAGTACAACAGTACAACAGTACAGCAGTACAACAGTACAACAGTACAACAGTACAACAGTAGAGCAGTACAACAGTACAACAGTACAACAGTACAACAGTACAACAGTACAACAGTACAACAGTACAGCAGTACAGCAGTACAACAGTACAACAGAACAACAGTAGAACAGTACAGCAGTACAGCAGTACAACAGTACAACAGTACAGCAGTATAACAGTACAACAGTACAACAGTACAACAGTACAGCAGTACAACAGTACAACAGTACAGCAGTACAACAGTACAACAGTACAACGGTACAACAGTACAGCAGTACAACAGTACAACAGTACAACAGTACAACAATACAACAGTACAACAGTACAGCAGTACAGCAGTACAACAGTACAACAGTACAACAGTACAACAGTACAACAGTACAACAGTACAACAGTACAGCAGTACAACAGTACAACAGTACAGCAGTACAGCAGTACAACAGTACAACAGTACAGCAGTACAACAGTACAACTGTACAACAGTAGAGCAGTACAACAGTACAACAGTACAACAGTAGAACAGTACAGCAGTACAGCAGTACAACAGTACAACAGTACAACAATACAACAGTACAACAGTACAACAGTACAATATTACAACAGTACAGCAGTACAACAGTACAACAGTGCAGCAGTACAACAGTACAACAGTACAACAGTAGAGCAGTACAACAGTACAACAGTACAACAGTACAACAGTACAACAATACAACAGTACTACAGTAGAACAGTACAACAATACAACAGTACAACAGTACAACAGTACAACAATACAACAGTACAACAGTACAACAATACAACAATACAACAGTACAACAGTACAACAGTACAACAGTACAACAATACAACAGTACAACAGTACAACAATACAACAGTACAACAGTACAACAGTACAACAGTACAACAATACAACAGTACAACAGTACAACAATACAACAGTACAACAGTACAACAGTACAACAGTACAACAGTACAACAATACTACAGTACAACAATACAACAGTACAACAATACAACAGTACAACAGTACAACAATAGAACAGTACAACAGTACAACAGTACAACAATACAACAGTACAACAGTACAACAATACAACAGTACAACAGTACAACAGTACAACAGTACAACAGTACAACAGTACAACAGTACAACAATACAACAGTACAACAATACAACAGTACAACAGTACAACAATTCAACAGTACAACAGTACAACAGTACAACAGTACAACAATACAACAGTACAACAGTACAACAATAGAACAGTACAACAGTACAACAGTACAACAATACAACAGTACAATAGTACAACAATACAACAGTACAACAGTACAACAGTACAACAGTACAGCAGTACAACAGTACAACAGTACAACAGTACAACAGTACAACAGTACAACAGTACAACAGTACAACAGTACAACAGTACAACAATACAACAGTACAACAGTACAACAGTACAACAGTACAACAGTACAACAGTACAACAGTACAGCAGTACAACAGTACAACAGTACAACAGTACAACAGTACAACAGTACAACAGTACAACAGTACAACAATACAACAGTACAACAGTACAACAGTACAACAGTACAACAGTACAACAGTACAACAGTACAACAGTACAACAGTACAACAGTACAACAGTACAACAGTACAACAGTACAGCAGTACAACAGTACAACAGTACAACAGTACAGCAGTACAACAGTACAACAGTACAACAGTACAACAGTACAACAGTACAACAGTACAACAGTACAACAGTACAACAGTACAACAGTACAACAGTACAACAGTACAGCAGTACAACAGTACAACAGTACAACAGTACAACAGTACAACAGTACAACAGTACAACAGTACAAAAGTACAGCAGTACAACAGTACAACAGTACAACAGTACAGCAGTACAACAGTACAACAGTACAACAGTACAACAGTACAACAGTACAACAGTACAGCAGTACAACAGTACAACAGTACAACAGTACAGCAGTACAACAGTACAACAGTACAACAGTACAACAGTACAACAGTACAACAGTACAACAGTACAGCAGTACAACAGTACAACAGTAGAGCAGTACAACAGTACAACAGTACAACAGTACAGCAGTACAACAGTACAACAGTACAACAGTACAGCAGTACAACAGTACAACAGTACAACAGTACAACAGTACAACAGTACAACAGTACAACAGTACAGCAGTACAACAGTACAACAGTACAACAGTACAACAGTACAACAGTACAACAGTACAGCAGTACAACAGTACAACAGTACAACAGTACAGCAGTACAACAGTACAACAGTACAACAGTACAACAGTACAACAGTACAACAGTACAACAGTACAGCAGTACAACAGTACAACAGTACAACAGTACAACAGTACAACAGTACAGCAGTACAACAGTACAACAGTACAACAGTACAGCAGTACAACAGTACAACAGTACAACAGTACAACAGTGCAACAGTACAACAGTACAACAGTACAACAGTACAACAGTACAACAGTACAGCAGTACAACAGTACAACAGTACAACAGTACAACAGTACAGCAGTACAACAGTACAACAGTACAACAGTACAACAGTACAACAGTACAACAGTACAGCAGTACAACAGTACAACAGTACAACAGTACAACAGTACAACAGTACAGCAGTACAACAGTACAACAGTACAACAGTACAACAGTACAACAGTACAGCAGTACAACAGTACAACAGTACAACAGTACAACAGTACAACAGTACAACAGTACAGCAGTACAACAGTACAACAGTACAACAGTACAACAGTACAACAGTACAGCAGTACAACAGTACAACAGTACAACAGTACAACAGTACAACAGTACAACAGTACAACAGTACAGCAGTACAACAGTACAACAGTACAACAGTACAACAGTACAACAGTACAGCAGTACAACAGTACAACAGTACAACAGTACAACAGTACAGCAGTACAACAGTACAACAGTACAACAGTACAACAGTACAACAGTACAACAGTACAGCAGTACAACAGTACAACAGTACAACAGTACAACAGTACAACAGTACAGCAGTACAACAGTACAACAGTACAACAGTACAACAGTACAACAGTACAGCAGTACAACAGTACAACAGTACAACAGTACAACATCTTACTCGTGTTTTCTTTATTACATTTATTACAATTTTGATAACAGGTAATTTTAATAAATTCTTGAAAATTATTACTTTTGAGTTTATTATTGTTCATTATTATTATTATTATTATTATTATTATTATTATTATTATTATTATTATTATTATTATTATCACCAGTTCTGCTGGATGCGCTACTTTTAAGGATTGTGTAGTACCGTGGATTAAGGCGTCATGAGTTTTCGCCCACCATGAGGCAGGCCTGAGCATCATGGGTTCGACTCCTTGACCAGTCACAGTGTTGTTACTTATATATATATATATATATATATATATATATATATATATATATATATATATATATATATATATATATATATATATATATATATATATATATATATATATATATATATATATATATATATATATATATATATATATATATATATATATATATATATATATATATATATATATATATTCACGAGATGTACTCGTGACAAGTGATGAACAGGATTTATACAGCCTTAATGAATCTCATGTAATCGATGGGCTTTGAAACCAATTTACCAACCCATCAGCCAATCAGATTAAAGAACATATCTCTTGTGTGGTTGGAGAGAAATTGTTAACCAATACCGTGAAGAAGGTTGTTGCCTGGTATGTAGGACTGGACAATATTCCAGGACGTTTATCAGTACAAACTTACTAGTCTAATATTACTAAGTAACCCGGCAGGATCTTCACCTTTTGCGTTCTTATTTAGTTCTGACTTTGTTTCCTAGTTATTTTTCACTTGTGCGTTATTATAATATACAAAATATTAAGAAATAACGTTAGTTACTTATACAAGAAACCAAGTCATGCTTATACAATGTTTGCGTTATCCTAAGATAACTAATCACACCTTGCTTAAATACTGTGATTACTGATGAGAAACATGCCTTGTTATGCTTGTGAGTTGAGTGGTAGTTTATGTACTGGTGACCATCTTGTTCCATACTCTCTCCACACAGAATCTTGTTCCATCCTGTCTCCACACAGAATCTTGTTCCATCCTGTCTCCACACAGGATCTTGTTCCATACTCTCTCCACACAGGACCTTGTTCCATACTCTCTCCACACAGGATCTTGTTCCATACTCTCTCCACACAGGATCTTGTTCCATACTCTCTCCACACAGGATCTTGTTCCATACTCTCTCCACACAGGATCTTGTTCCATACTCTCTCCACACAGGATCTTGTTCCATACTCTCTCCACACAGGATCTTGTTCCATACTCTCTCCACACAGGATCTTGTTCCATACTCTCTCCACACAGGATCTTGTTCCATACTCTCTCCACACAGAATCTTGTTCCATCCTGTCTCCACACAGGATCTTGTTCCATACTCTCTCCACACAGAATCTTGTTCCATCATGTCTCCACACAGGATCTTGTTCCATCCTATCTCCACACAGAATCTTGTTCCATCCTGTCTCCACACAGAATCTTGTTCCATCCTATCTCCACACAGAATCTTGTTCCATCCTGTCTCCACACAGAATCTTGTTCCATCCTCTTCCCACACAGGATCTTGTTCCATCCTCCCTCCACACAGGATCTTGTTCCATCCTCCCTCCACACAGGATCTTGTTCCATCCTGTCTCCACACAGGATCTTGTTCCATCCTCTTCCCACACAGGATCTTGTTCCATCCTCCCTCCACACAGGATCTTGTTCCATCCTCCCTCCACGCAGGATCTTGTTCCATCCTGTCTCTACACAGGATCTTGTTCCATCCTCCCTCCACACAGGATCTTGTTCCATCCTGTCTCCACACAGGATCTTGTTCCATCCTCTTCCCACACAGGATCTTGTTCCATCCTCCCTCCACACAGGATCTTGTTCCATCCTCCCTCCACGCAGGATCTTGTTCCATCCTGTCTCTACACAGGATCTTGTTCCATCCTCTTCCCACACAGGATCTTGTTCCATCCTGTCTCCACACAGAATCTTGTTCCATCCTGTCTCCACACAGAATCTTGTTCCATCCTGTCTCCACACAGAATCTTGTTCCATCCTGTCTCCACACAGAATCTTGTTCCATCCTGTCTCCACACAGAATCTTGTTCCTTCCTCTCTCCACACACTATCTTCAAATACGATAAATATATTTTTATCTGGGGTTAGAGACTGTGTTAAACTCTCCGAGCCCGACATATGTCCGCTTCTCTCAACTGAAGATGAGTGACAGCTATTTAAAAATTGGTTCGATTCGGCTACGTTAACCTAATCAACTTTTTACACCAGTTCAGTGCAAGTAATTAACAGCGTAATAGTCGTAACTCAAGCAAGATAAATACAAGAACTATTTGCTGAAAGATTGTGAAATACAGGATGAGAATTAGCGTCAGCTGCCACGTTACGTTGTTAGAGTTTTCAGATATCTTTGTATACATGCGTCTGTTCCATGTTTCTGTAGTGGATATACATTCTTCACGTCAACTTGAATGGGTCTGAGAAGACAGTATGCAGATCAAGAACAAGAATTGTGGCAGGAGTCGTGTGGTAGCTGCGAGAGGGAGTTGGTAGTAGTAGTAGTAGTAGTAGTAGTAGTAGTAGTAGTAGTAGTAGTAGTAGTAGTAGTAGTAGTAGTAGTAGTAGTAGTAGTAGTAGTAGTAGTAGTAGTAGTAGTAGTAGCAGTAGTACAGTTGTGGTGAGATGGGTTGGGTTAGGGTAGAACCTGTCAAAATTATGTCTCCATAATGGGTAATATCCTGTGGATTAGTTATTTAGGTATAGTGAACGTCCGAATTTTTGATGGATAGTGTTACTGAGGGTAATTAAGGCAGCCTCTATACACTTTCACCGTCTTAAATTTTCTTTAACAACTAATCTAGCCTCATTGAATTTCCTGAAGTGTTATACATCGTCCCAGTGTTGGACACAGCCGGTTATACATCGTCCCAGTGTTGGACACAGCCGGTTATACATCGTCCCAGTGTTGGACACAGCCGGTTATACATCGTCCCAGTGTTGGACACAGCCGGTTTTATGCTCATCACGGTTGCAAGAACTCTTGTGTTCCCAGATCCTAATATCCAGAGATCTTGCTGTTTCCTCCACACCTGCCCAGCTCACCTGCCCAGCTCACCTGCCCAGCTCATACCTCACCTGCCCAGCTCATACCTCACCTGCCCAGCTCATAATACACCTTTTGCTGCTGGTGTGGTGTTATATTTGTGTCACGTTTTGATGTGTGCTTGTGTGACACACTGTCATGAACTGTGTTGTGACACACTGTCATGAGCTGTGTTGTGCCACACTGTCATGAACTGTGTTGTGCCACACTGTCATGAACTGTGTTGTGCCACACTGTCATAAACTGTGTTGTGACACACTGTCATGAACTGTGCTGTGCCACACTGTCATGAACTGTGTTGTGCCACACTGTCATGAACTGTGTTGTGCCACACTGTCATAAACTGTGTTGTGACACACTGTCATGAACTGTGTTGTGCCACACTGTCATAAACTGTATTGTGACACACTGTCATGAACTGTGCTGTGCCACACTGTCATGAACTGTGTTGTGCCACACTGTCATAAACTGTGTTGTGACACACTCTCATAAACTGTGTTGTGCCACACTGTCATAAACTGTGTTGTGACACACTGTCATAAACTGTGTTGTGACACACTGTCATGAACTGTGCTGTGCCACACTGTCATGAACTGTGTTGTGACACACTGTCATAAACTGTGTTGTGACACACTGTCATGAACTGTGTTGTGCCACACTGTCATAAACTGTGTTGTGACACACTGTCATAAACTGTGTTGTGCCACACTGTCATAAACTGTGTTGTGCCACACTGTCATAAACTGTGTTGTGACACACTGTCATAAACTGTGTTGTGACACACTGTCATGAACTGTGTTGTGCCACACTGTCATGAACTGTGTTGTGACACACTGTCATGAACTGTGTTGTGCCACACTGTCATGAACTGTGTTGTGACACACTGTCATAAACTGTGTTGTGACACACTGTCATGAACTGTGTTGTGACACACTGTCATGAACTGTGTTGTGACACACTGTCATGAACTGTGTTATGCCACACTGTCATGAACTGTGTTGTGACACACTGTCATGAACTGTGTTATGCCACACTGTCATGAACTGTGTTGTGTCACACTGTCATGATCTGTGTTGTGACACACTGTCATGAACTGTGTTATGCCACACTGTCATGAACTGTGTTGTGCCACACTGTCATGAACTGTATTGTGACACACTGTCATGAACTGTGTTATGCCACACTGTCATGAACTGTGTTGTGCCACACTGTCATGAACTGTGTTGTGACACACTGTCATGAACTGTGTTATGCCACACTGTCATGAACTGTGTTGTGTCACACTGTCATGATCTGTGTTGTGACACACTGTCATGAACTGTGTTGTGTCACACTGTCATGATCTGTGTTGTGACACACTGTCATGAACTGTGTTGTGTCACACTGTCATGATCTGTGTTGTGACACATTGTCATGAGTTTCTTACACTGTCATGATCATGGTAGAATACATTAGAGAGTAAAATTGCTCTTGCTTAAAAAATAACTACGTAATCAGAATTAAACAGCAAGTAATTACAACAGTTTTTTAATTAAATTTCTGTAATTAACTTCATCAACAGAACAGATCACAGAACTTTGTTCACTCTGACTCTAAAATGTGACGTGTTAAATACCAGGTAGTTGATGGGTCCTGGTTGATGAAGGATGAAGATCGGTGGTAGTTGATGGGTCCTGGTTGATGAAGGAATAAGGTGGGTGGTAGTTGATGGGTCCTGGTTGATGAAGGAACAAGATGGGTGGTAGTTGATGGGTCCTGGTTGATGAAGGAACAAGGTGGGTGGTAGTTGATGGGTCCTGGTTGATGAAGGAACAAGATGGGTGGTAGTTGATGGGTCCTGGTTGATGAAGGAACAAGATGGGTGGTAGTTGATGGGTCCTGGTTGATGAAGGAACAAGGTGGGTGGTAGTTGATGGGTCCTGGTTGATGAAGGAATAAGGTGGGTGGTAGTTGATGGGTCCTGGTTGATGAAGGAACAAGGCGGGTGGTAGTTGATGGGTCCTGGTTGATGAAGGAACAAGTTGGGTGGTAGTTGATGGGTCCTGGTTGATGAAGGAATAAGGTGGGTGGTAGTTGATGGGTCCTGGTTGATGAAGGAACAAGGTGGGTGGTAGTTGATGGGTCCTGGTTGATGAAGGAACAAGGTGGGTGGTAGTTGATGGGTTCTGGTTGATGAAGGAACAAGGTGGGTGGTAGTTGATGGGTCCTGGTTGATGAAGGAACAAGGTGGGTGGTAGTTGATGGGTCCTGGTTGATGAAGGAACAAGGTGGGTGGTAGTTGATGGGTCCTGGTTGATGAAGGAACAAGGTGGGTGGTAGTTGATGAGTCCTGGTTGATGAAATAACAAGGTGGGTGGTAGTTGATGGGTCCTGGTTGATGAAGGAACAAGGTGGGTGGTAGTTGATGGGTCCTGGTTGATGAAGGAGCAAGGTGGGTGGTAGTTGATGGGTCCTGGTTGATGAAGGAACAAGGTGGGTGGTAGTTGATGGGTCGTGGTTGATGAAGGAACAAGATCGGTGGTAGTTGATTGGTCTTGGTTGATGAAGGATGAAGATGGGTGGTAGTTGATGGGTCCTGGTTGATGAAGGAACAAGGTGGGTGGTAGTTGATGGGTCCTGGTTGATGATGGATGAAGATGGGTGGTAGTTGATGGTTCCTGGTTGATGAAGGAACAAGGTGGGTGGTAGTTGATGGGTTCTGGTTGATGAAGGAACAAGATGGGTGGTAGTTGATGGGTCCTGGTTGATGAAGGAACAAGATGGGTGGTAGTTGATGGGTCCTGGTTGATGAAGGAACAAGATCGGTGGTAGTTGATGGGTCCTGGTTGAAGAAGGATCAAGGTGGGTGGTAGTTGATGGGTCCTGGATGATGAAGGAACAAGATGGGTGGTAGTTGATGGGTCCTGGTTGATGAAGGAACAAGGTGGGTGGTAGTTGATAGGTCCTGGTTGATGAAGGAACAAGGTGGGTTGTAGTTGATGGGTCCTGGTTGATGAAGGAACAAGGTGGGTGGTAGTTGATGGGTCCTGGTTGATGAATGAACAAGGTGGGTGGTAGTTGATGGGTTATGGTTGATGAAGGAACAAGATGGGTGGTAGTTGATGGGTCCTGGTTGATGAAGGAACAAGGTGGGTGGTAGTTGATGGGTCCTGGTTGATGAAGGATGAAGATGGGTGGTAGTTGATGGGTCCTGGTTGATGAAGGATGAAGATGGGTGGTAGTTGATGGGTTCTGGTTGATGAAGGAACAAGGTGGGTGGTAGTTGATGGGTCCTGGTTGATGAAGGATGAAGATCGGTGGTAGTTGATGGGTCCTGGTTGATGAAGAAACAAGATCGGTGGTAGTTGATGGGTCCTGGTTGATGAAGGAACAAGATGGGTGGTAGTTGATGAGTCCTGGTTGATGAAGGATGAAGATGGGTGGTAGTTGATGGTTCACACTTCAAGAGAGACTCGTCATTGCCAACATAAACAACATCAACGACTCACTGATCTCATATAATCTATAAAAGATATTTGGATTATGTTCGTCCCAGACTGTGTGCTCGTTACCACGCTCCTTCACCAGTCCTTGAGTCAAGTTTGCAGTCTCTGTACTCAAGCAAGTACTCACGAGTCCTTGAGTCAAGTTTGCAGTCTCTGTACTCAAGCAAGTACTCACGAGTCCTTGAGTCAAGTTTGCAGTCTCTGTACTCAAGCAAGTACTCACGAGTCCTTGAGTCAAGTTTGCAGTCTCTGTACTCAAGCAAGTACTCACGAGTCCTTGAGTCAAGTTTGCAGTCTCTGTACTCAAGCAAGTACTCACGAGTCCTTGAGTCAAGTTTGCAGTCTCTGTACTCAAGCAAGTACTCACGAGTCCTTGAGTCAAGTTTGCAGTCTCTGTACTCAAGCAAGTACTCACGAGTCCTTGAGTCAAGTTTGGAGTCTCTGTACTCAAGCAAGTACTCACCAGTCCTTGAGTCAAGTTTCAGGATCTGTACTCAAGCAAGTACTCACAAGTCCTTGAGTGAAGTTTGCAGTCTGTACTCAAGCAAGTACTCACGAGTCCTTGAGTCAGGTTTGCAGTCTCTGTACTCAAGCAAGTACTCACGAGTCCTTGAGTCAAGTTTGCAGTCTCTGTACTCAAGCAAGTACTTAGTATCCTTGAGTGAAGTTTGCAGTCTCTGTACTCAGGCAAGTACTTAGTATCCTTGAGTGAAATTTGCCGTCTTTGACCTCAAGTAAGTACTCAGTATCCCTAAGTGAAATTTGCCGTCTCTGGCCTCAAGTAAGTACTCAGTATCCCTGAGTGAAGTTTACCGTCTCTGGCCTCAAGTAAGTACTCAGTATCCCTGAGTGAAGTTTGCCGTCTCTGGCCTCAAGTAAGTACTCAGTATCCCTGAGTGAAGTTTGCCGTCTCTGGCCTCAAGTAAGTACTCAGTATCCCTGAGTGAAGTTTGCCGTCTCTGGCCTCAAGTAAGTACTCAGTATCCCTAAGTGAAGTTTGCCGTCTCTGGCCTCAAGTAAGTACTCAGTATCCCTGAGTGAAGTTTGCCGTCTCTGGCCTCAAGTAAGTACTCAGTATCCCTGAGTGAAGTTTGCCGTCTCTGACCTCAAGTAAGTACTCAGTATCCCTGAGTGAAGTTTGCCGTCTCTGGCCTCAAGTAAGTACTCAGTATCCCTGAGTGAAGTTTGCCGTCTCTGGCCTCAAGTAAGTACTCAGTATCCCTGAGTGAAGTTTGCCGTCTCTGGCCTCAAGTAAGTACTCAGTATCCCTAAGTGAAGTTTGCTGTCTCTGGCCTCAAGTAAGTACTCAGTATCCCTGAGTGAAGTTTGCCGTCTCTGGCCTCAAGTAAGTACTCAGTATCCCTGAGTGAAGTTTGCCGTCTCTGACCTCAAGTAAGTACTCAGTATCCCTGAGTGAAGTTTGCCGTCTCTGGCCTCAAGTAAGTACTCAGTATCCCTGAGTGAAGTTTGCCGTCTCTGGCCTCAAGTAAGTACTCAGTATCCCTGAGTGAAGTTTGCCGTCTCTGGCCTCAAGTAAGTACTCAGTATCCCTAAGTGAAGTTTGCCGTCTCTGGCCTCAAGTAAGTACTCAGTATCCCTTAGTGAAGTTTGCCGTCTCTGGCCTCAAGTAAGTACTCAGTATCCCTGAGTGAAGTTTGCCGTCTCTGACCTCAAGTAAGTACTCAGTATCCCTGAGTGAAGTTTGCCGTCTCTGGCCTCAAGTAAGCACTCAATATCCCTGAGTGAAGTTTGCCGTCTCTGGCCTCAAGTAAGTACTCAGTATCCCTAAGTGAAGTTTGCCGTCTCTGACCTCAAGTAAGTACTCAGTATCCCTGAGTGAAGTTTGCCGTCTCTGACCTCAAGTAAGTACTCAGTATCCCTGAGTGAAGTTTGCCGTCTCTGGCCTCAAGTAAGTACTCAGTATCCCTGAGTGAAGTTTGCCGTCTCTGGCCTCAAGTAAGTACTCAGTATCCCTGAGTGAAGTTTGCCGTCTCTGGCCTCAAGTAAGTACTCAGTTTCTGATCTTCTCAGACAGTTTATGTACTAATATTTATATCCTGGCATTAGTTGGGGCTCAATTCCAGTAGTTCCTCATCTGCTCACACCTACAATTTAGCTGTGTTATATAAGTACTTTTCCCTGTTCTTCCTTGTTTATATTTCCTCATTAGTTTCACACCATCTACAAAAATAAATAAACAATACCGTTCCAGTGTTGGCCTACTCTGCTTACATGCTCCTCTAGCTTTCTGACCGCAGTTTTTGCGGTATGACGTCAGATTCCTTCTTGCATTCTTAATATATCCAGTCGACCCATGACTGTCCATGCTAGTTCATGTTAGAAGCTCATAATATTCCTGCAGATTAGTAAGATAGGATTTGCAATCTTTAAACCCGTGATGGTTGTTGTTTATGACGCCGAGTCTGTGTTTGTGTCTGATTTAAGCTTCAGTTTCCAGCCGATGAGCATCTGTGTTCCTTTAGTCGATTTCTAAATTAAATGTTAAAATGACTGATTATGGTTCATTAAAGCGGTTCCACATAGGACTGGTATGGTGATAATATTTTTAAATGGTTTATTAATACGAGTAAATTGTGTGGTAGTTCCACTTTATGCCTTTCACGTGAGACTTTCCACGTGGCACGTTCCACGTGGCACCTTCCACGTGGCACGTTCCACGTGGCACGTTCCACGTGGCACCTTCCACGTGGCACCTTCCACGTGGCATGTTCCACGTGGCACCTTCCACGTGGCACCTTCCACGTGGCACCTTCCACGTGGCACCTTCCACGTGGCACCTTCCACGTGGCACCTTCCACGTGGCACGTTCCATGTTGTACATGAAGAACGTGAGATTCTTCAAGACTAAGTTACTCTTCACTAGCTGAGGGACTAATTACCTCGTGTTTTGTGTAGAGTTCTACAGTCTTCCTATCATGTCCTTGCATTTGTATTGATAAATCCACTGGATGACGATAGGTCTACAATTAAAGGTACCCAGATGTTGTATGTGTGTTTAACTCTCCAGGTGACCTTCAGGTTGATGTGTTACCTGTTGTGTGGTGGCTGACAGCGACATTGACCGTCAGAAAGAGAGAGAGGGCAGTGACCCACATAACATTCCGGCGGTCCCTTCCTATTACCACGCTAACACTCTGAGTGGAGGGCGACGACCTCTGTCAGCACCACCAATATTCATGCTTATGTTCCTTGAGTGAGTACCTCCCATGGCTGAGTCCAAGGAAAATATGAGCCCTTATCCAGTACTCGTTAGGTGTCTTGATGGACTGGTTACAAGACAATAAAGTCCGGTCATCTCCTATACCTAGTTGACTCACTCTAGTGTTTCTTCAGGTGACTTAGCATTACAGAAGTGTCTCTAAATTTATTCTCAAACGTCAAAGAGATCGTAGCACTGCATAATATGCTAATTTTTGTGCCGTGTCCGACAGGGTGAGGAAGAAGACGCATCTTAGTGTCGACAGATGAAATTTCAATTTAGATTTCGCCGCCCAAGTGGCTAGTATATTGTACGGAGCGTATGGATACAAAATAGGCCTAGGAAATAGGCCCTAAAAAGGTTCACAGGAGAACTTCTGGATTTATATCTACAGTTCACTTATCCGTTAAAGCAAATTTAGGAAATTTGCTTAATATATCTGGTATCTTCTTTTCGTTAATATCTCGCCATATCACGTATGTTATTATACTATTTCTATATTCCTCAATAAGTTCAATATTTGATCATCTGTGTCTGAGACACAGAGGCAAAATTAGAAACACTTACCAAACGACATATTTCACCACTGGCGGCTTTTCTAATCCATTTTAAGTTGAAAAGCCACCAGAGACTAACAAAATTCCCCTTCAATAAAAATCTTGAGAGTGAATATGAGTTGTGAGTATGAGTAGTGAATATGAGTCGTGAGTATGAGTCGTGAATATGAGTCGTGAGTATGAGTCTTATTTCCACAGGAACCCTAGCTCGGTCTTACTCATGGTGTCCCAATCAATGATGGAGGAACTTTCCTTGACATTTGGCTCGTTGATCGAGCATGCGCAACACAACTCACAAACGAACGAAGTATAAGTGTGGCCACAACTTATAAACGAAGTATAAGTGTGGCCACAACTTATAAACGAAGTATTAGTGTGGCCACAACTTATAAACGAAGTATTAGTGTAGCCACAACTTAAAAACGAAGTATTAGTGTGGCCACAACTTATAAACGAAGTATTAGTGTGGCCACAACTTATAAACGAAGTATTAGTGTGGCCACAACTTATAAACGAAGTATTAGTGTGGCCACAACTTATAAACGAAGTATTAGTGTGGCCACAACTTATAAACGAAGTATTAGTGTGGCCACAACTTATAAACGAAGCCTAAAATGGCCTTAACTGATGACCGATGAATTATTTAAGGTGAGTGAAGGCAAGCAGGTGGGCCACGTCTGTAGCACTTTCTTGACAGAGTGGAACATTGATTTATGAATCACCAGCACTCAGACCACACCAACGACACCGCCACTTCTGCAGCCTTATCAACCAGGCTGTTACTGCTGGCCGCACGTGTATATATATATATATATATATATATATATATATATATATATATATATATATATATATATATATATATATATATATATATATATATATATATATATATATATATATATATATATATATATATATATATATATATATATATATTATCACACTGGCCGATTCCCACCAAGGCAGGGTGGCCCGAAAAAGAAAAACTTTCACCATCATTCACTCCATCACTGTCTTGCCAGAAGGGTGCTTTACACTACAGTTTTTAAACTACAACATTAACACCCCTCCTTCAGAGTGCAGGCACTGTACTTCCCATCTCCAGGACTCAAGTCCGGCCTGCCGGTTTCCCTGAATCCCTTCATAAATGTTACTTTGCTCACACTCCAACAGCACGTCAAGTATTAAAAACCATTTGTCTCCATTCACTCCTATCAAACACGCTCACGCATGCCTGCTGGAAGTCCAAGCCCCTCGCACACAAAACCTCCTTTACCCCCTCCCTCCAACCCTTCCTAGGCCGACCCCTACAGCCCTATACAGCCTCCAACCAATCATGAAGGGAATCATCAGTAGTCTGCCTTCAAGAGGGAGCTGGACAGATACTTCTAGTCGGTGCCGGATCAGCCGGGCTGTGGTTCGTATGTTGGACTACACGCGGCCAGCAGTAACAGCCTGGTTGATAAGGTCCTGATCCACTGGGAGGCCTGGTCGTGAGCCGGGCCGCGGGGGCGTTGATCCCTGGAATACCCTCCAAGTAGACTCCAGGTAGACATAATTCCATTCCATACTTCCTTTCCATAAGACAAGGGACGGCCATGTTTGGCACTTCCTGTCAGCTTGTGTGGTAACCCATCGAGGCACTGTTCCATCCCATCGAAGCACTGTTCCATCCCATCGAAGCACTGTTACTTCCCATCAAGGCACTGTTATATCCCATCGAAGCACTGTTCCATCCCATCAAGGCACTGTTCCATCCCATCGAAGCACTGTTACATCCCATCGAAGCACTGTTCCATCCCATCAAGGCACTGTTCCATCCCATCAAGGCACTGTTCCATCCCATCAAGGCACTGTTCCATCCCATCGAAGCACTGTTCCATCCCATCGAAGCACTGTTCCATCCCATCAAGGCACTGTTCCATCCCATCGAGGCACTGTTCCATCCCATCGAGGCACTGTTCCATCCCATCGAAGCACTGTTACATCCCATCGAAGCACTGTTACATCCCATCGAGGCACTGTTACATCCCATCGAAGCACTGTTCCATCCCATCGAGGCACTGTTCCATCCCATCGAAGCACTGTTACATCCCATCGAGGCACTGTTACATCCCATCGAGGCACTGTTACATCCCATCGAGGCACTGTTCCATCCCATCGAAGCACTGTTACATCCCATCAAGGCACTGTTCCATCCCATCGAAGCACTGTTACATCCCATCGAGGCACTGTTCCATCCCATCGAGGCACTGTTCCATCCCATCAAGGCACTGTTCCATCCCATCGAGGCACTGTTCCATCCCATCAAGGCACTGTTCCATCCCATCGAAGCACTGTTACATCCCATCAAGGCACTGTTCCATCCCATCAAGGCACTGTTCCATCCCATCGAAGCACTGTTCCATCCCATCAAGGCACTGTTCCATCCCATCGAAGCACTGTTACATCCCATCAAGGCACTGTTCCATCCCATCGAGGCACTGTTCCATCCCATCAAGGCACTGTTCCATCCCATCGAAGCACTGTTACATCCCATCAAGGCACTGTTCCATCCCATCGAGGAGTGTTCTTGACAGTGTTTCCCGGGGAGAACAATAATTAGTCTCCTACCGAGTAATGTCAGGTGTGTTGTTCAGTGTTTTCTGGGGAGAAACTAGTCTCCCTCTGAGAAGTGTCAACAGTCACCCATTAAGTCACTCACAGTGTTGATGACTGCGTCAACAGTCACCCATTAAGTCACTCACAGTGTTGATGACTGCGTCAACAGTCACCTATTAAGTCACTCACAGTGTTGATGACTGCGTCAACAGTCACCCATTAAGTCACTCACAGTGTTGATGACTGCATCAACAGTCACCCATTAAGTCACTCCCAGTGTTGATAACTGCATCAACAGTCACCCATTAAGTCACTCCCAGTGTTGATGACTGCGTCAACAGTCACCCATTAAGTCACTCCCAGTGTTGATGACTGCATCAACAGTCACCCATTAAGTCACTCCCAGTGTTGATAACTGCATCAACAGTCACCCATTAAGTCACTCACAGTGTTGATGACTGCGTCAACAGTCACCCATTAAGTCACTCACAGTGTTGATGACTGCATCAACAGTCACCCATTAAGTCACTCACAGTGTTGATGACTGCATCAACAGTCACCCATTAAGTCACTCCCAGTGTTGATGACTGCGTCAACAGTCACCCATTAAGTCACTCCCAGTGTTGATGACTGCATCAACAGTCACCCATTAAGTCACTCCCAGAGTTGATGACTGCATCAACAGTCACCCATTAAGTCACTCCCAGTGTTGATGACTGCATCAACAGTCACCCATTAAGTTACTCCCAGTGTTGATGACTGTATCAACAGTCACCCATTAAGTCACTCCCAGTGTTGATGACTGCGTCAACAGTCACCCATTAAGTCACTCACAGTGTTGATGACTGCGTCAACAGTCACCCATTAAGTCACTCCCAGTGTTGATGACTGCATCAACAGTCACCCATTAAGTCACTCCCAGTGTTGATAACTGCATCAACAGTCACCCATTAAGTCACTCCCAGTGTTGATGACTGCATCGAGAGTCATCCATTAAATCACTCACAGTGTTGATGACTGCATCAACAGTTACCCATTAAATCACTCACAGTGTTGATGACTGCCTCAACAGTCATCCATTAAATCACTCCCAGTGTTGATGACTGCATCAACAGTCATCCATTAAATCACTCACAGTGTTGATGACTGCATAAACAGTTACCCATTAAGTCACTCCCAGTGTTGATGACATCATCAACAGTCACCCATTATGTCACTCCCAGTGTTGATGACTGCATCAGCAGTCACCCATTAAGTCACTCCCAGTGTTGATGACTGCATCAACAGTCACCCATTAAGTCACTCAGTGTTGATGAGTGCGTCAACATTCACCCATTAAGTCACTCCCAGTGTTGATGACTGCGTCAACAGTCACCCATTAAGTCACTCCCAGTGTTGATGACTGCATCAACAGTCACCCATTAAATCACTCCAAGTGTTGATGACTGCATCAACAGTCACCCATAAAGTCACTCAGTGTTGATGAGTGCGTCAACAGTCACCCATTAAGTCACTCCCAGTGTTGATGACTGCATCAACAGTCACCCATTAAATCACTCCAAGTGTTGATGACTGCATCAACAGTCACCCATAAAGTCACTCAGTGTTGATGACTACGTCAACAGTCACCCATTAAGTCACTCCCAGTGTTGATGACTGCGTCAACATTCACCCATTAAGTCACTCCTAGTGTTGATGACTGCGTCAGCAGTCACCCATTATGTCACTCCCAGTGTTGATGACTGCATCAACAGCCACCCACTAAGTCACTCCCAGTGTTGATGACTGCGTCAACATTCACCCATTAAGTCACTCCCAGTGTTGATGACTACGTCAACAGTCACCCATTAAGTCACTCCCAGTGTTGATGACTGCGTCAACATTCACCCATTAAGTCACAACCAGTGTTGATGACTGCATCAACAGTCACCCATTAAGTCACTCCCAGTGTTGATGACTGCGTCAACAGTCACCCATTAAGTCACTCCCAGTGTTGATGACTGCGTCAACATTCACCCATTAAGTCACTCCCAGTGTTGATGACTGCGTCAACAGTCACCCATTATGTCACTCCCAGTGTTGATGACTGCATCAACAGCCACTCATTAAGTCACTCCCAGTGTTGATGACTGCGTCAACAGTCACCCATTAAGTCACTCCCAGTGTTGATGACTACGTCAACGGTCACCCATTAAGTCACTCCCAGTGTTGATGACTGCGTCAACATTCACCCATTAAGTCACTCCCAGTGTTGATGACTGCGTCAACAGTCACCCATTATGTCACTCCCAGTGTTGATGACTGCATCAACAGTCACCCATTAAGTCACTCCCAGTGTTGATGACTGCATCAACAGTCACCCATTAAGTCACAGTGTTGATGACTGCATCAACAGTCACCCATTAAGTCACTCCCAGTGTTGATGACTGCATCAACAGTCACCCATTAAGTCGCTCCCAGTGTTGATGTCTGCATCAACAGTCACCCATTAAGTCACTCCCAGTGTTGATGACTGCATCAACAGTCACCCATTAAGTCACTCCCAGTGTTGATGACTGCGTCAACAGTCACCCATTAAGTCACTCCCAGTGTTGATGACTGCATCAACAGTCACCCATTAAGTCACTCCCAGTGTTGATAACTGCATCAACAGTCACCCATTAAGTCACTCCCAGTGTTGATGACTGCATCAACAGTCATCCATTAAATCACTCACAGTGTTGATGACTGCATCAACAGTCATCCATTAAATCACTCACAGTGTTGATGACTGCATCAACAGTCATCCATTAAATCACTTACAGTGTTGATGACTGCATCAACAGATACCCATTAAGTCACTCCCAGTGTTGATGACTGCATCAACAGTCATCCATTATGTCATTCCCAGTGTTGATGAGCGGGTCAACAGTCACCCTTTAAGTCACTCCCAATGTTGATGACTGCATCAACAGTCACCCATTAAGTCACTCCCAATGTTGATGACTGCATCAACAGTCACCCATAAAGTCACTCAGTGTTGATGAGTGCGTCAACAGTCACCCATTAAGTCGCTCCCAGTGTTGATGACTACGTCAACACTCACCCATTAAGTCACTCCCAGTGTTGATGACTGCGTCAACATTCACCCATTAAGTCACTCCCAGTGTTGATAACTGCATCAACAGTCACCCATTAAGTCACTCCCAGTGTTGATGACTGCGTCAACAGTCACCCATTAAGTCACTCTCAGTGTTGATGACTGCGTCAACAGTCACCCATTAAGCCACTCCCAGTGTTGATGACTGCATCAACAGTCACCCATTAAGTCACTCCCAGTGTTGATGACTGCGTCAACAGTCACCCATTAAGCCACTCCCAGCGTTGATGACTGCATCAACAGTCACCCATTAAGTCACTCCCAGTGTTGATGACTGCGTCAACAGTCACCCATTATGTCACTCCCAGTGTTGATGACTGCATCAACAGCCACTCATTAAGTCACTCCCAGTGTTGATGACTGCGTCAACAGTCACCCATTAAGTCACTCCCAGTGTTGATGACTACGTCAACAGTCACCCATTAAGTCACTCCCAGTGTTGATGACTGCGTCAACATTCACCCATTAAGTCACTCCCAGTGTTGATGACTGCGTCAACAGTCACCCATTATGTCACTCCCAGTGTTGATGACTGCATCAACAGTCACCCATTAAGTCACTCCCAGTGTTGATGACTGCATCAACAGTCACCCATTAAGTCACAGTGTTGATGACTGCATCAACAGTCACCCATTAAGTCACTCCCAGTGTTGATGACTGCATCAACAGTCACCCATTAAGTCGCTCCCAGTGTTGATGTCTGCATCAACAGTCACCCATTAAGTCACTCCCAGTGTTGATGACTGCATCAACAGTCACCCATTAAGTCACTCCCAGTGTTGATGACTGCGTCAACAGTCACCCATTAAGTCACTCCCAGTGTTGATGACTGCATCAACAGTCACCCATTAAGTCACTCCCAGTGTTGATAACTGCATCAACAGTCACCCATTAAGTCACTCCCAGTGTTGATGACTGCATCAACAGTCATCCATTAAATCCCTCACAGTGTTGATGACTGCATCAACAGTCATCCATTAAATCACTCACAGTGTTGATGACTGCATCAACAGTCATCCATTAAATCACTTACAGTGTTGATGACTGCATCAACAGATACACATTAAGTCACTCCCAGTGTTGATGACTGCATCAACAGTCATCCATTATGTCATTCCCAGTGTTGATGAGCGGGTCAACAGTCACCCTTTAAGTCACTCCCAATGTTGATGACTGCATCAACAGTCACCCATTAAGTCACTCCCAATGTTGATGACTGCATCAACAGTCACCCATAAAGTCACTCAGTGTTGATGAGTGCGTCAACAGTCACCCATTAAGTCACTCCCAGTGTTGATGACTACGTCAACACTCACCCATTAAGCCACTCCCAGTGTTGATGACTGCATCAACAGTCACCCATTAAGTCACTCCCAGTGTTGATGACTGCGTCAACAGTCACCCATTAAGCCACTCCCAGCGTTGATGACTGCATCAACAGTCACCCATTAAGTCACTCCCAGTGTTGATGACTGCATCAACAGTCACCCATTAAGTCACTCCCAGTGTTGATGACTGCATCAACAGTCACCCATTAAGTCACCCCCAGTGTTGATGACTGCATCAACAGTCACCCATTAAGTCACTCCCAGTGTTGATGACTGCATCAACAGTCACCCATTATGTCACTCCCAGTGTTGATGACTGCATCAACAGTAACCAATTAAGTCACTCAGTGTTGATGACTGCATCAACAGTCACCCATTATGTCACTCTCAGTGTTGATGACTGCATCAACAGTCACCCATTATGTCACTCTCTGTGTTGATGACTGCATCAACATTCACCCATTAAGTCACTCACAGTGTTGATGACTGCATCAACAGTCACCCATTTAGTCACTGCCAGTGTTGATGACTGCATCAACAGTCACCCATTATGTCACTCCCAGTGTTGATTACTGCATCAACAGTCACCCATTATGTCACTCTCTGTGTTGATGACTGCATCAACAGTCACCCATTAAGTCACTCATAGTGATGATGACCGCGTCAACAGTCACCCATTAAGTCAGTCCCAGTGTTGATGACTGCATCAACAGTCACCCATTATGTCACTCTCAGTGTTGATGACTGCATCAACAGTCACCCATTAAGTCACTCACAGTATTGATGACTGCGTCAACAGTCACCCATTAAGTCACTCCCAGTGTTGATGACTGCATCAACAGTCACCCATTAAGTCACTCCCAGTGTTGATAACTTCATCAACATTCACCCATTAAGTCACCCCCAGTGTTGATGACTGCATCAACAGTCACCCATTAAGTCACTCCCAGTGTTGATGACTGCGTCAACAGTCAC
Organism: Cherax quadricarinatus; assembly: GCF_038502225.1. Classification (NCBI taxonomy): domain Eukaryota; kingdom Metazoa; phylum Arthropoda; class Malacostraca; order Decapoda; family Parastacidae; genus Cherax; species Cherax quadricarinatus. The sequence continues at coordinate 24,155,357 of NC_091340.1, read as the reverse complement.
CCATTAAGTCACTCCCAGTGTTGATGACTGCGTCAACATTCACCCATTAAGTCACTCCCAGTGTTGATGACTGCGTCAACAGTCACCCATTATGTCACTCCCAGTGTTGATGACTGCATCAACAGCCACTCATTAAGTCACTCCCAGTGTTGATGACTGCGTCAACAGTCACCCATTAAGTCACTCCCAGTGTTGATGACTACGTCAACGGTCACCCATTAAGTCACTCCCAGTGTTGATGACTGCGTCAACATTCACCCATTAAGTCACTCCCAGTGTTGATGACTGCGTCAACAGTCACCCATTATGTCACTCCCAGTGTTGATGACTGCATCAACAGTCACCCATTAAGTCACTCCCAGTGTTGATGACTGCATCAACAGTCACCCATTAAGTCACAGTGTTGATGACTGCATCAACAGTCACCCATTAAGTCACTCCCAGTGTTGATGACTGCATCAACAGTCACCCATTAAGTCGCTCCCAGTGTTGATGTCTGCATCAACAGTCACCCATTAAGTCACTCCCAGTGTTGATGACTGCATCAACAGTCACCCATTAAGTCACTCCCAGTGTTGATGACTGCGTCAACAGTCACCCATTAAGTCACTCCCAGTGTTGATGACTGCATCAACAGTCACCCATTAAGTCACTCCCAGTGTTGATAACTGCATCAACAGTCACCCATTAAGTCACTCCCAGTGTTGATGACTGCATCAACAGTCATCCATTAAATCACTCACAGTGTTGATGACTGCATCAACAGTCATCCATTAAATCACTCACAGTGTTGATGACTGCATCAACAGTCATCCATTAAATCACTTACAGTGTTGATGACTGCATCAACAGATACCCATTAAGTCACTCCCAGTGTTGATGACTGCATCAACAGTCATCCATTATGTCATTCCCAGTGTTGATGAGCGGGTCAACAGTCACCCTTTAAGTCACTCCCAATGTTGATGACTGCATCAACAGTCACCCATTAAGTCACTCCCAATGTTGATGACTGCATCAACAGTCACCCATAAAGTCACTCAGTGTTGATGAGTGCGTCAACAGTCACCCATTAAGTCACTCCCAGTGTTGATGACTACGTCAACACTCACCCATTAAGTCACTCCCAGTGTTGATGACTGCGTCAACATTCACCCATTAAGTCACTCCCAGTGTTGATAACTGCATCAACAGTCACCCATTAAGTCACTCCCAGTGTTGATGACTGCGTCAACAGTCACCCATTAAGTCACTCTCAGTGTTGATGACTGCGTCAACAGTCACCCATTAAGCCACTCCCAGTGTTGATGACTGCATCAACAGTCACCCATTAAGTCACTCCCAGTGTTGATGACTGCGTCAACAGTCACCCATTAAGCCACTCCCAGCGTTGATGACTGCATCAACAGTCACCCATTAAGTCACTCCCAGTGTTGATGACTGCATCAACAGTCACCCATTAAGTCACTCCCAGTGTTGATGACTGCATCAACAGTCACCCATTAAGTCACTCCCAGTGTTGATGACTGCATCAACAGTCACCCATTAAGTCAGTCCCAGTGTTGATGACTGCGTCAACAGTCACCCATTATGTCACTCCCAGTGTTGATGACTGCATCAACAGTGACACATTAAGTCACTCAGTGTTGATGACTGCATCAACAGTCACCCATTATGTCACTCTCAGTGTTGATGACTGCATCAACAGTCACCCATTATGTCACTCTCAGTTTTGATGACTGCATCAACATTCACCCATTAAGTCACTCACAGTGTTGATGACTGCATCAACAGTCACCCATTTAGTCACTGCCAGTGTTGATGACTGCATCAACAGTCACCCATTATGTCACTCCCAGTGTTGATGACTGCATCAACAGTCACCCATTATGTCACTCTCTGTGTTGATGACTGCATCAACAGTCACCCATTAAGTCACTCATAGTGATGATGACCGCGTCAACAGTCACCCATTAAGTCAGTCCCAGTGTTGATGACTGCATCAACAGTCACCCATTATGTCACTCTCAGTGTTGATGACTGCATCAACAGTCACCCATTAAGTCACTCACAGTATTGATGACTGCGTCAACAGTCACCCATTAAGTCACTCCCAGTGTTGATGACTGCATCAACAGTCACCCATTAAGTCACTCCCAGTGTTGATAACTTCATCAACAGTCACCCATTAAGTCACTCCCAGTGTTGATGACTGCATCAACAGTCACCCATTAAGTCACTCCCAGTGTTGATGACTGCATCAACAGTCACCCATTAAGTCACTCCCAGTGTTGATGACCGCATCAACAGTCACCAGTCTGACTGCTATAAGTGTCATAATGTCTGTCCTTCCTTCCTTCCTTCCTTCCTTCTTTCCTTCCTTCCTTCCTTCCTCCCTCCCTCCCTCCCTCTCTTCCTTCCTTCCTTCCTTCCTTCCTTCCTTCTTCCCTTCCTTTCTCCCTTCCTTCCTTCCTTCCTTCCTTCCTTCCTTCCTCCCTCCCTCCCTTCCTTCCTTCCTTCTTTCCTTCCTTCATTCCTTCCTTCCTTCCTTCCTTCATTCATTCCTTCCTTCCTCCCTTCCTCCCTCCCTACCTTCCTCCCTTCCTTCCTACCTTCCTTCCTCCCTCCCTCCCTCCCTTCCTTCCTTCCTTCCTTCCGTCCTTCCTCCCTTCTTTCCTCCCTCCCTTCCTTCCTTCCTTCCTTCCTCCCTTCCTTCCTTCCTTCCTTCCTTCCTTCTTTCTTCCCTTCCTTTTTTCCTTTCTTCCTTCCTTCCTTCCTTCATTCCTTCCTTCCTTCCTCCCTTCCTTCCTTCCTTCCTCCCTTCCTTCCTGCCTTCCTTCCTTCCTTCTTCCCTTCCTTCCTGCCTTCCTTCCTTCTTCCCTTCCTTCCTGCCTTCCTTCCTTCTTCCCTTCCTCGCTTCCTTCCTTCAAAAAAGTCTCCCTTCCCTCCCTCAGAAGCCCCCCTCACGCCCCCTCCACGCCCCCCACGCCCCCTCGTCCCCCACGCCCCCACGCGCCCCACACCCCCCACACGCCCCTCACTAAGACGCGGAGGGAAGGTAGTAAGTAATGTTAGGTGGACACGCCAGACAGGAGGAACTATCTAGTGCCTTTGTTTAGTCTACTCTGGTTATTTTAAAGCCGAGATGATGACGCAGATAAACAACCAGACGTGCGTGCACAGTGTTGCAAGCAGTTGTTGCAAAGGAATTTGTTGCTAAGAGAAGGAAGGGGTGAGTGGGGAGAAGGTAGACAGAGGGATGAGTGGGGAGAAGGTAGACGGAGGGGTGAGTGGGGAGAAGGTTGACGGAGGGGTGAGTGGGGAGAAGGTTGACGGAGGGGTGAGTGGGGAGAAGGTAGACGGAGGGATGAGTGGGGAGAAGGTAGACGGAGGGATGAGTGGGGAGAAGGTAGACGGAGGGATGAGTGGGGAGAAGGTTGACGGAGGGATGAGTGGGGAGAAGGTAGACGGAGGGATGAGTGGGGAGAAGGTTGACGGAGGGATGAGTGGGGAGAAGGTTGACGGAGGGATGAGTGGGGAGAAGGTTGACGGAGGGATGAGTGGGGAGAAGGTTGACGGAGGGATGAGTGGGGAGAAGGTAGACGGAGGGATGAGTGGGGAGAAGGTTGACGGAGGGATGAGTGGGGAGAAGGTAGACGGAGGGATGAGTGGGGAGAAGGTTGACGGAGGGGTGAGTGGGGAGAAGGTTGACGGAGGGATGAGTGGGGAGAAGGTTGACGGAGGGGTGAGTGGGGAGAAGGTTGACGGAGGGATGAGTGGGGAGAAGGTAGACGGAGGGATGAGTGGGGAGAAGGTTGACGGAGGGATGAGTGGGGAGAAGGTTGACGGAGGGATGAATAGAAACAGACACAGAAGGAAGGAACAACAGAAACAACGGGGAAAAGATGAAGATGTGAAAATAGAGATAATCCCATTAACCCCTTAACATTACTTTCCCATTCATTCATTCCTTTTAGTAACACACGAGTTTATTAAACCTCACAACACTAGCGGTAAACAACAACAACAACAACAACAACAACAACAACAACAACAGTCACACCTGCATTAATACAACGTTTCACCTGCACGAAATAAAACGTCACACTAATAAAGATGTTTTTTGCATGTGATTTATTACCCAATGTTAGTTATGTCACTCTTCCCCAGCATCATCGTAACATTATGTGATCAATTTCTGGTCCCATTAATCCACCAACACTATTTCTGGTCCCATTAATCCACCAACACTATTTCTGGTCCCATTAATCCACCAACACTATTTCTGGTCCCATTAATCCACCAACACTATTTCTGGTCCCATTAATCCACCAACACTATTTGATTCCATCAATATATTAATTCCATCAATCCTATTAATCCCACAGTTCCTATTAATCATCTAAACACAGCTTAGTTCCATTAATCTAGTAATCATCCTGACAGTATTTTATCAAATTAGGATTCCTAACATTGTTGGGTCCGACCCCTGCTTGTGGCCAGGAAGCTTGTGGCCAGGAAGCTTGTGGCCAGGAAGCTTGTGGCCAGGAAGCTTGTGGCCAGGAAGCTTGTGGTCAGGAAGCTTGTGGCCAGGAAGCTTGTGGCCAGGAAGCTTGTGGCCAGGAAGCTTGTGGCCAGGAAGCTTGTGGCCAGGAAGCTTGTGGCCAGGAAGCTTGTGGCCAGGAAGCTTGTGGCCAGGAAGCTTGTGGCCAGGAAGCTTGTGGTCAGGAAGCTTGTGGCAGGAAGCATGTGGCCAGGAAGCGTGTGGCCAGGAAGCTTGTGGCCAGGAAGCTTGTGGCCAGGAAGCTTGTGGCCAGGAAGCTTGTGGCCAGGAAGCTTGTGGCCAGGAAGCTTGTGGCCAGGAAGCTTGTGGCCAGGAAGCTTGTGGCCAGGAAGCTTGTGGCCAGGAAGCTTGTGGTCCAGGAAGCTTGTGGCCAGGAAGCTTGTGGCCAGGAAGCTTGTGGCCAGGAAGCTTGTGGCCAGGAAGCTTGTGGCCAGGAAGCTTGTGGCCAGGAAGCTTGTGGCCAGGAAGCTTGTGGCCAGGAAGCTTGTGGCCAGGAAGCTTGTGGCCAGGAAGCTTGTGGCCAGGAAGCTTGTGGCCAGGAAGCTTGTGGCCAGGAAGCTTGTGGCCAGGAAGCTTGTGGCCAGGAAGCTTGTGGCCAGGAAGCTTGTGGCCAGGAAGCTTGTGGCCAGGAAGCTTGTGGCCAGGAAGCTTGTGGCCAGGAAGCTTGTGGCCAGGAAGCTTGTGGCCAGGAAGCTTGTGGCCAGGAAGCTTGTGGCCAGGAAGCTTGTGGCCAGGAAGCTTGTGGACAGGAAGCTTGTGGCCAGGAAGCTTGTGGCCAGGAAGCTTGTGGCCAGGAAGCTTGTGGCCAGGAAGCTTGTGGCCAGGAAGCTTGTGGCCAGGAAGCTTGTGGCCAGGAAGCTTGTGGCCAGGAAGCTTGTGGCCAGGAAGCTTGTGGTCAGGAAGCTTGTGGCCAGGAAGCTTGTGGCCAGGAAGCTTGTGGCCAGGAAGCTTGTGGCCAGGAAGCTTGTGGCCAGGAAGCTTGTGGCCAGGAAGCTTGTGGCCAGGAAGCTTGTGGCCAGGAAGCTTGTGGTCAGGAAGCTTGTGGCCAGGAAGCTTGTGGCCAGGAAGCTTGTGGCCAGGAAGCTTGTGGCCAGGAAGCTTGTGGCCAGGAAGCTTGTGGCCAGGAAGCTTGTGGCCAGGAAGCTTGTGGCCAGGAAGCTTGTGGCCAGGAAGCTTGTGGCCAGGAAGCTTGTGGCCAGGAAGCTTGTGGTCAGGAAGCTTGTGGCCAGGAAGCTTGTGGCCAGGAAGCTTGTGGTCAGGAAGCTTGTGGCCAGGAAGCTTGTGGCCAGGAAGCTTGTGGCCAGGAAGCTTGTGGCCAGGAAGCTTGTGGCCAGGAAGCTTGTGGCCAGGAAGCTTGTGGCCAGGAAGCTTGTGGCCAGGAAGCTTGTGGCCAGGAAGCTTGTGGTCAGGAAGCTTGTGGTCAGGAAGCTTGTGGCCAGGAAGCTTGTGGTCAGGAAGCTTGTGGCCAGGAAGCTTGTGGTCAGGAAGCTTGTGGCCAGGAAGCTTGTGGCCAGGAAGCTTGTGGCCAGGAAGCTTGTGGCCAGGAAGCTTGTGGTCAGGAAGCTTGTGGCCAGGAAGCTTGTGGCCAGGAAGCTTGTGGCCAGGAAGCTTGTGGCCAGGAAGCTTGTGACCAGGAAGCTTGTGGCCAGGAAGCTTGTGGCCAGGAAGCTTGTGGCCAGGAAGCTTGTGGCCCGGAAGCTTGGACAAAGAGCACCATCTGGACTATACAGATGCTGTTACCACTAATGGTAATAGCAGCTACCAATGGTCTAGTGGTAATAGCAGTTGGTCTAGTTGTAACAGTCTATCCAGTGTTAGATTTTTATCTAGTAAACTGTAAACAAAGACTAGTAGGTCGTTAGAAGGTAAAGGAGGAGGAGCCTGAGGTCAACCTGGAGAGAAAACACTAGAGAGGTCCAGGGTGGAGATTCACCGGAAACTCTCAAGAGGCAAGAGGCGAGGTCAAAGAGGAGGGTTGGGGGTATTTGCCGTTTTGAACTGTCGTATGGGTACGCCTCTGGCAATACGGTGATGGAGTGAGTGATGATGAAAGTATGAGACGGCCGGTGTGGCCAAAAAAATGGTTCCAGTAAATGTGTACATTCCTTCGTGTTGCTAAATGGCCTCGGTAAAGTGAGACCATTTATGTCTATTGATTTGGTTATTTCTTGTATACAAGACTTCATTCGTGACGATCTACCTCTCTCCCTTCCAACATTAACAGCACTTCCTGGACCTTGTTAATTCTTGTGTCACATTCCTCTTGTTTTATTTCCAAAGTAAGTAGTGACATCATCCCTCAGCATTATATTGGTTAGCATTTATCTGGAACATCTCGTCAAGGACACTGAACACAGTTATTACATACAGCATCACATAGCTAAGATCTGTGGACGACGTCTTGGTCATACTCCCTCGACGTTTCTCCCTTCATTGAATGAAAGAAGATCCCAGTTCCACTGAATTTCCATTTATTTCATCCTGGAAGAGGAAAAAGTCGACTCTACCATTCATTGATGTTTTCGTTAACAAGGAAGTTAACACTAAGCTTGGCCTCAGACTGCTCATTATCAAGGAAGATAACACTAAGCTTGACCTCAGACTGCTTGTTTCCCCTAACAAGGCTATGTTTGGTATATTTTACTGTAGCAGTAATAAGCTTGCCTCTGCAACACAATGTATTTTTACCTGCTGCTGACGCTGGCTGACGCTGGCTGACGCCTTCCATGAATAACCGTCTTAACAGAAAGAAATATCAATGTTTCATACCTGGAACTTCCCACAGTAAAACAGTAATGTTAATAATGTACGAGGTCATCTGGGCTATCATGTGGGAAGTCAAAAAATAAAATAAAAGAGAGAAGTTAAATTAGTGGGTAGGTTGGTAAACAGCAACCACCCAGGGAGGTACTACCGTCCTGCCAAGTGTGTGTACAACGAAAACCTGTAATTGTTTTACATGATGGTAGGATTGCTGGTGTTTTTATTCTGTCTCATAAACATGCAAGATTTCAGGTACGTCTTGCTACTTCTACTTACACTCAGGTCACACTACACATACATGTACAAGCATATATATACACACTCCTCTAGGTATTCTTCTATTTTCTTTCTAGTTCTTGTTCTTGTTTATTTCCTCTTATCTCCATGGGGAAGTGGAACAGAATTCTTCCTCCGTAAGCCATGCGTGTTGTAAGAGGCGACTAAAATGCCGGGAGCAAGGGGCTAGTAACCCCTTCTCCCGTATAAATTACTAAATTTAAAAGAGAAACTTTCGTATTTCTTTTTGGGCCACCCTGCCTCGGTGGGATACGGTTGGTACGTTGATAGAAGAATATATATATATATATATATATCTCGCCACTATTGGCGATACGTTTCCTGTAATAAATGTTCTGTACTGTCTATAAATGGCTTTTTCCACATCTTGTTGGTATTACCAGACCATTTTACAAGACGTGATTGTTTAGGTTAAGAACATAAGAAAGGAGGAGCACTGCAGTAGGCCTACTGGCCAATACTCGCCAGCTCCATTACAAATCCAAATTCTACCTGAGAGGATACCACCTGTCACACCCAGATACCACCTGTCACACCCAGGATACCATCTGTCATACCCAGGATACAACCTGTCACACCCAGGAAACCACCTGTCACACCCAGGATACCACCTGTCACACCCAAGATACCACCTGTCACACCCAGGATACCACCTATCACACCCAGGATACCACATGTCACACCCAGATACCACCTGTCATACCCAGGATACCACCTGTCACACCCAGGATACCACCTGTCACACCCAGGATACTACCTGTCACACCCAGGATACCACCTATCACACCCAGGATACCACCTGTCACACCCAGGATACCACCTGTCACACCCAGGATACCACCTATCACACCCAGGATACCACCTGTCACACCCAGGATACCTCCTGTCACACCCAGGATATCACCTATCACACCCAGGATACCACCTATCACACCCAGGATACCACCTGTCACACCCAGGATGCCACCTATCACACCCAGGATACCACCTGTCACACCCAGGATACCACCTATCACACCCAGGATACCACCTATCACACCCAGGATACCACCTGTCACACCCAGGATGCCACCTATCACACCCAGGATACCACCTGTCACACCCAGGATGCCACCTGTCACACCCAGGATACCACCTGTCACACACAGGATGCCACCTATCACACCCAGGATACCACCTGTCATACCCAGGATACCACCTATCACACCCAGGATACCACCTGTCACACGCAGGATGCCACCTATCACACCCAGGATACCACCTGTCACACCCAGGATGCCACCTATCACACCCAGGATACCACCTGTCACACCCAGGATACCACCTATCACACCCAGGATACCACCTATCACACCCAGGATACCACCTATCACACCCAGGATACCACCTGTCACACCCAGGATGCCACCTATCACACCCAGGATACCACCTGTCACACCCAGGATGCCACCTATCACACCCAGGATACCACCTGTCATACCCAGGATACCACCTATCACACCCAGGATACCACCTGTCACACCCAGGATACCACCTGTCACACCCAGGATGCCACCTATCACACCCAGGATACCACCTGTCACACCCAGGATGCCACCTATCACACCCAGGATACCACCTGTCACACCCAGGATGCCACCTATCACACCCAGGATACCACCTGTCACACCCAGGATACCACCTGTCACCCAGGATACCACCTGTCACAACCAGGATACTACCTGTCACACCCAGGATACCACCTGTCACACCCAGGATACCACCTGTCACCTAGGATACCACCTGTCACACCCAGGATACCACTTGTCACACCCAGGATACCACCTGTCACACCCAGGATACCACCTGTCACTCCCAGGATACCACCTGTCCCCCAGGATACCACTTGTCACACCCAGGATACCACCTGTCACACCCAGGGTACCACCTGTCACCCAGGATACCACCTGTCACACCCAGGATACCACCTGTCACCCAGGATACCACCTGTCACCCAGGATACCACCTGTCACACCCAGGATACCACCTGTCACACCCAGGATACCACCTGTCACTTGACGGCACGGTGCACAACCTGTACACTTGACGGCACGGTGTACAACTTGAACACTTGGCAGCACGGTGCACAACCTGAACACTTGACGGCACGGTGCACAACCTGAACACTTGACGGCACGGTGCACAACCTGAACACTTGACTGCACGATGCACAACCTGAACACTTGGCAGCACGGTGCACAACCTGAACACTTGACGGCACGGTGCACAACTTGAACACTTGATGGCACGGTGCACAACCTGAACACTTGATGGCACGGTGCACAACCTGAACACTTGACGGCACGGTGCACAACCTGAACACTTGATGGCACGGTGCACAACCTGAACACTTGACGGCACGGTGCACAACTTGAACACTTGGCAGCACGGTGCACAACCTGAACACTTGGCAGCACGGTGCACAACTTGAACACTTGGCAGCACGGTGCACAACCTGAACACTTGACGGCACGGTGCACAACCTGAACACTTGACGGCACGGTGTACAACTTGAACACTTGGCAGCACGGTGCACAACCTGATCACTTGACGGCACGGTGCACAACCTGAACACTTGACGGCACGGTGTACAACTTGAACACTTGGCAGCACGGTGCACAACCTGAACACTTGATGGCACGGTGCACAACCTGAACACTTGACGGCACGGTGCACAACCTGAACACTTGACGGCACGGTGCACAACCTGAACACTTGATGGCACGGTGCACAACCTGAACACTTGATGGCACGGTGCACAACCTGAACACTTGATGGCACGGTGCACAACCTGAACACTTGATGGCACGGTGCACAACCTGAACACTTGACGGCACGGTGCACAACCTGAACACTTGAAGGCACGGTGCACAACCTGAACACTTGATGGCACGGTGCACAACCTGAACACTTGACGGCACGGTGCACAACCTGAACACTTGACGGCACGGTGCACAACCTGAACACTTGACGGCACGGTGCACAACTTGAACACTTGGCAGCACGGTGCACAACCTGAACACTTGGCAGCACGGTGCACAACCTGAACACTTGACGGCACGGTGCACAACCTGAACACTTGACGGCACGGTGCACAACTTGAACACTTGGCAGCACGGTGCACAACCTGATCACTTGGCAGCACGGTGCACAACCTGAACACTTGGCGGCACGGTGCACAACCTGAACACTTGGCGGCACGGTGCACAACCTGAACACTTGACGGCACGGTGCACAACCTGAACACTTGGCGGCACGGTGCACAACTTGTAATCAATGTAGCAGTCTGGCCACCTCCATGATGTAGGTCACGTAATATAATGTGCATGAGAGACTACGCACACGTGCATGGGTGCACACAGGAATGCACAGTTGGGTGCACAGTAGCGCACACTGTTGGGTGCACACAACAGTGCACACTGTTGGGTGCACACAGAAGTGTACACTGTTGGGTGCACACAGCAGTGTACACTGTTGGGTGCACACAGCAGTGTACAATGTTGGGTGCACATCAGGGCACACTGTTGGGTGCACACAACAGTGTACACTGTTGGGTGCACACAACAGTGCATACTGTTGGGTGCACACAGCAGCGCACACTGTTGGGTGCACACAGAAGTGTACACTGTTGGGTGCACACAGCAGTGTACACTGTTGGGTGCACACATCAGTGTACACTGTTGGGTGCACATCAGGGCACACTGTTGGGTGCACACAGCAGTGTACACTGTTGGGTGCACACAGCAGTGTACACTGTTGGGTGCACACAGCAGCGTACTCATGATCTACCTCCTCCAATACTACCATGATCTACCTCCTCCAATACTACCATGATCTACCTCCTCCAATATTACCATGATCTACCTCCTCCAATATTACCATGATCTACCTCCTCCAATATTACCATGATCTACCTCCTCCAATACTACCATGATCTACCTCCTCCAATATTACCATGATCTACCTCCTCCAATATTACCATGATCTACCTCCTCCAATACTACCATGATCTACCTCCTCCAATATTACCATGATCTACCTCCTCCAATATTACCATGATCTACCTCCTCCAATATTACCATGATCTACCTCCTCCAATATTACCATGATCTACCTCCTCCAATACTACCATGATCTACCTCCTCCAATATTACCATGACCTACCTCCTCCAATATTACCATGATCTACCTCCTCCAATATTACCATGATCTACCTCCTCCAATACTACCATGATCTACCTCCTCCAATATTACCATGATCTACCTCCTCCAATATTACCATGATCTACCTCCTCCAATATTACCATGATCTACCTCCTCCAATATTACCATGATCTACCTCCTCCAATATTACCATGATCTACCTCCTCCAATATTACCATGATCTACCTCCTCCAATATTACCATGATCTACCTCCTCCAATATTACCATGATCTACCTCCTCCAATATTAAAATGATCTACCTCCTCCAATACTACCATGATCTACCTTCTCCAATATTACCATGATCTACCTCCTCCAATATTACCATGATCTACCTCCTCCAATACTACCATGATCTACCTCCTCCAATATTACCATGATCTACCTCCTCCAATACTACCATGATCTACCTCCTCCAATATTACCATGATCTACCTCCTCCAATATTACCATGATCTACCTCCTCCAATACTACCATGATCTACCTCCTCCAATATTACCATGATCTACCTCCTCCAATATTACCATGATCTACCTCCTCCAATATTACCATGATCTACCTCCTCCAATATTAAAATGATCTACCTCCTCCAATACTACCATGATCTACCTCCTCCAATATTACCATGATCTACCTCCTCCAATATTACCATGATCTACCTCCTCCAATACTACCATGATCTACCTCCTCCAATATTACCATGATCTACCTCCTCCAATATTACCATGACCTACCTCCTCCAATATTACCATGATCTACCTCCTCCAATATTACCATGATCTACCTCCTCCAATACTACCATGATCTACCTCCTCCAATACTACCATGATCTACCTCCTCCAATATTACCATTATCTACCTCCTCCAATACTACCATGATCTACCTCCTCCAATATTACCATTATCTACCTCCTCCAATATTACCATGATCTACCTCCTCCAATACTACCATGATCTACCTCCTCCAATACTACCATGATCTACCTCCTCCAATATTGCCATGATCTACCTCCTCCAATATTACCATGACCTACCTCCTCCAATATTACCATGATCTACCTCCTCCAATATTACCATGATCTACCTCCTCCAATATTACCATGATCTACCTCCTCCAATACTACCGTGATCTATCTCCTCCAATACTACCATGATCTACCTCCTCCAATATTACCATGATCTACCTCCTCCAATATTACCATGATCTATATCCTCCAATACTACCATGATCTACCTCCTCCAATATTACCATGATCTACCTCCTCCAATATTACCATGATCTACCTCCTCCAATATTACCATGATCTATCTCCTCCAATACTACCATGATCTACCTCCTCCAATACTACCATGATCTACCTCCTCCAATACTACCATGATCTACCTCCTCCAATGTTACCATGATCTACCTCCTCCAATACTACCATAATCTACCTCCTCCAATATTACCATGATCTACCTCCTCCAATACTACCATGATCTATCTCCTCCAATACTACCATGATCTACCTCATCCAATATTACCATGATCTACCTCCTCCAATATTACCATGACCTATCTCATCCAATACTACCATGATCTACCTCCTCCAATATTACCATGATCTATCTCCTCCAATATTACCATGATCTACCTCCTCCAATATTACCATGATCTACCTCCTCCAATACTACCATGATCTACCTCCAATATTACCATGATCTACCTCCTCCAATATTACCATGATCTACCTCCTCCAATACTACCATGATCTACCTCCTCCAATATTACCATGATCTACCTCCTCCAATACTACCATGATCTATCTCCTCCAATACTACCATGATCTACCTCCTCCAATATTACCATGATCTACCTCCTCCAATATTACCATGATCTATCTCCTCCAATACTACCATGACCTACCTCCTCCAATATTACCATGATCTACCTCCTCCAATATTACCATGATCTACCTCCTCCAATATTACCATGATCTATCTCCTCCAATACTACCATGATCTACCTCCTCCAATACTACCATGATCTACCTCCTCCAATATTATTATGATCTATCTCCTCCAATACTACCATGATCTACCTCCTCCAATACTACCATGATCTACCTCCTCCAATACTACCATGATCTACCTCCTCCAATATTACCATGATCTACCTCCTCCAATACTACCATGATCTACCTCCTCCAATATTACCATGATCTACCTCCTCCAATACTACCATGATCTACCTCCTCCAATACTACCATGATCTACCTCCTCCAATACTACCATGATCTACCTCCTCCAATATTACCATGATATATCTCCTCCAATACTACCATGATCTACCTCCTCCAATACTACCATGATCTACCTCCTCCAATATTACCATGATCTATCTCCTCCAATACTACCATGATCTACCTCCTCCAATACTACCATGATCTACCTCCTCCAATATTACCATGATCTATCTCCTCCAATACTACCATGATCTACCTCCTCCAATACTACCATGATCTACCTCCTCCAATATTACCATGATATATCTCCTCCAATACTACCATGATCTACCTCCTCCAATACTACCATGATCTACCTCCTCCAATATTACCATGATATATCTCCTCCAATACTACCATGATCTACCTCCTCCAATACTACCATGATCTACCTCCTCCAATATTACCATGATATATCTCCTCCAATACTACCATGATCTACCTCCTCCAATACTACCATGATCTACCTCCTCCAATATTACCATGATATATCTCCTCCAATACTACCATGATCTACCTCCTCCAATACTACCATGATCTACCTCCTCCAATATTACCATGATATATCTCCTCCAATACTACCATGATCTACCTCCTCCAATACTACCATGATCTACCTCCTCCAATATCTAAGGCAGGAACATCCTTCTATTAATCTCTGCTGAGATTCCATCAATCTTTGAAAGCTGCAAATACATGCTTATAATCATGATAATAAGTTTTTAAAGGGGTGGAGAGTTAAGCCAGTGGAAGGCCTCGGTCAAATGACCAAAAGCTCCATCTGTGGATCATCATATAACTAAGATCCGCGTCAGGAAACACTTGTCCTGATTCCTGGCAAACCTAACCTAAGGTAGCTTCAAATAGCTTCGCCAGTTACTGATTTCGTAATTTTTCCCACAATGAAAGTTAGGCTAATTGGTCTATAATTCGAAGGTAAGAACCTATCTCCTTTGTAAATAGGTGATACATCTGACATTTTCCACTTATATGCCAGTTTGTAGTGATAAGTTGAAAAGACCAGCTAATAGTTTGCTAAGCTCCTCCTCACATTCCTTTATAACCATTAATAATAGTTCACAAGGGGCCGGGGATTTGTTAGGTTTTAACCTTTGTATTTGTGAGAGAACCATGTCACTAGTGACTGATGGTTCACAACATATTTGTGTGAGAACCATGTCACTAGTGACTGATGGTTCACAACATATTTGTGAGAGAACCATGTCACTAGTGACTGATGGTTCACAACATATTTGTGAGAGAACCATGTCACTAGTGACTGATGGTTCACAACATATTTGTGAGAGAACCATGTCACTAGTGACTGATGGTTCACAACATATTTGTGAGAGAACCATGTCACTAGTGACTGATGGTTCACAACATATTTGTGAGAGAACCATGTCACAAGTGACTGATGGTTCACAACATATTTGTGAGAGAACCATGTCACTAGTGACTGATGGTTCACAACATATTTGTGAGAGAACCATGCCACTAGTGACTGATGGTTCACAACATATTTGTGAGAGAACCATGTCACTAGTGACTGATGGTTCACAACATATTTGTGAGAGAACCATGTCACTAGTGACTGATGGTTCACAACATATTTGTGAGAGAACCATGTCACAAGTGACTGATGGTTCACAACATATTTTCTTGCAGAACTGTATAAATTTCAATTTTTGGATTTTCTCTAGTATTTTCCTGCGGGAAAACACAGGAAATAAGTGTTGACGTTACACTTCTCTGTCAGGTGACCTGAGTAAATTTTAAGTGGTGTTGTCTTCTCCTTATATACCTAAAAGTAACCTTTTAGGTTCTAAGGTAATTCCCTGGCTACTTTAATTTTATAATCTCTTATGGCTTTTCTTATTTATTTTTTGTCTTTCTTACTTTAAATGGATATATTGATTCGCCTGTAAATAACTGTCTTTTGATCTTTGAGATGTTTTAATGTATTGTTTAATCATTTAAGATTATTTTTGCTTGATCAAATTTCCCCATTTAAAATATATGTTGTCTGGACAGGTCGTATTAATGCACTGAAAAATATTACATTGGCAGCCATTATCCATCTACCTGCGCTGCGGGATAATTACTTGTCAGGTCACACCAGTCCCTCCTCCTAGATAATTACTTGTCAAGTCACACCAGTCCCTCTTCCTAGATAATTACTTGTCAGGTCACACCAGTCCCTCCTCCTAGATAATTACTTGTCAGGTCACACCAGTCCTTCCTCCTAGATAATTACTTGTCAGGTCACACCAGTCCCTCTTCCTAGATAATTACTTGTCAGGTCACACTAGTCCCTCCTCCTAGATAATTACTTGTCAGGTCACTCCAGTCCCTCCTCCTAGATAATTACTTGTCAGGTCACACCAGTCCCTCCTCCTAGATAATTACTTGTCAGGTCACACCAGTCCCTCCTCCTAGATAATTACTTGTCAGGTCACACCAGTCCCTCCTCCTAGATAATTACTTGTCAGGTCACACCAGTCCCTCCTCCTAGATAATTACTTGTCAGGTCACACCAGTCCCTCCTCCTAGATAATTACTTGTCAGGTCACACCAGTCCCTCCTCCTAGATAATTACTTGTCAGGTCACACCAGTCCCTCCTCCTAGATAATTACTTGTCAGGTCACACCAGTCCCTCCTCCTAGATAATTACTTGTCAGGTCACACCAGTCCCTCCTCCTAGATAATTACTTGTCAGGTCACACCAGTCCCTCCTCCTAGATAATTACTTGTCAGGTCACACCAGTCCCTCCTCCTAGATAATTACTTGTCAGGTCACACCAGTCCCTCCTCCTAGATAATTACTTGTCAGGTCACACCAGTCCCTCCTCCTAGATAATTACTTGTCAGGTCACACCAGTCCTTCCTCCTAGATAATTACTTGTCAGGTCACACCAGTCCCTCCTCCTAGATAATTACTTGTCAGGTCACACCAGTCCCTCCTCCTAGATAATTACTTGTCAGGTCACACCAGTCCCTCCTCCTAGATAATTACTTGTCAGGTCACACCAGTCCCTCCTCCTAGATAATTACTTGTCAGGTCACACCAGTCCCTCCTCCTAGATAATTACTTGTCAGGTCACACCAGTCCCTCCTCCTAGATAATCCCTCAGTCCCCAAAATTTGGCTGCACGAAAATATGGGACCGTGACTTAATTAGGGTTATTTAAGTTGAATGATTTATGATCGCTCCTCCAGGCTCATCATTAACCTCAAGATTATTAACTAGACATTCCTTGTTTGCAAGAAGAACCAAGTCAAGCAGATTATGTCCTTTAGTTACTTCTGTCACAAACTGATTTAAAAAATAATCCTAAACTGTATCTAGAAAGTCGTTATGCTTAATATTTTGTCAAATTGCTCTAATAATTTTTGTATCTAGATGCCTTAGTAATTTCGTCCCATTAAGGTTTACATTATTCCTTATCAAGGTTTGGGAGCCTGTAAATCACACCCAAGATTAGCTTTTTACGTCCTTTCAGAAACTGTAGCCAATTAGATTCAGTGTCCGCCGCTTCCACTTTTATATCTTGTCTGATGCAACAGTTTAAATTATCTCTGTCTTACATCAGTGTGGAATAATTTATAGCTTTGTATGTGGCATTCAGAAGCCATTTCTCTTTCTTTCTGGTTGAACCAGGTCTCTGTTATAGTAAAAATATCTATGCTTCCTGTGCATATAAAAAATCTTAGCTCATTTATCTTTTTTTTCTGGAACTCCTACTATTAGTGTGGTAGACGTTAAGGGAGTTAGTCACTCGCTGCCCTCTACTGGCTCTCTCTGTTTGTTGATCAGTTCCCGCGCATATATATAATAATCTTCTCTTCTGAACATTTCCTGTGGTATACTGTTATTTTTGCTGCTTTTATCCCTGTAATTTATTTGTTTCCCAAACACAGCTATACTTGTATCTTCTATCAGTTTAAAGTCCTGGACAACTCACCAACGGTCCCCTCGACTGAGCTGGCTAACGCTGCCACTCCTGCCCCAGAGAGGTGCACCTTTACATACATATGTCAGTAATAGAAATTGTCCCAGTTAACAATAAATTGGATTGCAAGATCTTTGTAGTATCTGCCTAGCCACCAATTTATACCAATTGCCCTAGACATCCACTGCCCACTTTTCTTCTAGACAAAATGCTACATAAGAAATGATCAGGACCCCTCCCTTAAACCTAATTAAATCTATAGCTGTCCTGTACTTAACTAGCAGCTCCTGCCTCCTGCCCTAACTAATATCATTTCCACCAACAATGAGGCAGATAATGGGCTTGTTCCCATTACCTGACATAATATTATCTAACTTATTGACTATGTCACCATCACCAGCTCCTGGGAAACTCACCCTCTGTCTCGCTTTGCTGTCTCTATTACAAAAGTCACTGTACATATATCTATCTTGTGAGTCACCGACCACAAGGATATTTTTATATTTATTCACAGAGTTGGTGGTACCTTTATCCTCATTGACCAATGAAATACATTTATCTTGGAGAACAGAAAAACGATTTCCTCTCTTCACACCTGAGCCTTTGGCAATCCTCAGTTTGAAATGTCTTATCTTATTTTAAATCACTTTTCACTTGTTACTGCTTCCAATCTTCGTCTCATTGCCTATAACCTGTTTCTCTTCACTCTCCACAACCACCTCACATTCAATGTTATACTTATCTAATTGAGTTTTCGGTTTATTTTCCTCCTCTATAAAACACTATACAAGCAAACCAAGGTACTCTGTAACACTCCACACTAACTTCCCAAGACAGCCGGAGGACAAGTAGTGTGGTCTTGTGTGACCACTGATGTCAGTGAACTCTATAACCTGACTTCTCTTGACTCACTCACATGCACTTTGATGATAATTATGTTATATATTGAGGTTCTCGTACACTTTGTTTAGGAGGCATAATGAAAATTTTCTAATAAACGTGTTAAGTGTGTGTGTGTGTGTGTGTGTGTGTGTGTGTGTGTGTGTGTGTGTGTGTGTGTGTGTGTGTGTGCAGCTTTCATTCCGTCAACTTCTTGTATCACACAGCCTACAACATTCAGTTGTCTCCATCACACATGCCACACAACATACTACATACTCTACATGCCCCACAACATACTACATATTTACATCATGTACTACAGTTACATGGTCACCATATTACATACTCTACATGCCACACAACATACTACATACTCTACATGCCATACTACATACTCTACATGCCACACAACATACTACATACTCTACATGCAACACAACATACTACATACTCTACATGCCATACACCATACTACATACTCTACATGCCAGACAACATACTACATACTCTACATGCCATACACCATACTACATACTCTACATGCCACACAACATACTACATACTCTACATGCCACACAACATACTACATACTCTACATGCCACACAACATACTACATACTCTACATGCCATACACCATATTACATACTCTACATGCAACACAACATACTACATACTCTACATGCCATACTACACATACTCTACATGCCACACAACATACTACATACTCTACATGCCACACACATCACATACTACATACTCTACATGCCACACAACATACTACATACTCTACATGCCACACAACATACTACATACTCTACATGCCACACAACATACTACATACTCTACATGCCACACAACATACTACATACTCTACATGCCACACAACATACTACATACTCTACATGCCACACAACATACTACATACTCTACATGCCACACAACATACTACATACTCTACATGCCACACAACATACTACATACTCTACATGCCACACAACATACTACATACTCTACATGCCACACAACATACTACATGCTCTACATGCCACACAACATACTACATACTCTACATGCCACACAACATACTACATACTCTACATGCCACACAACATACTACATACTCTACATGCCACACAACATACTACATACTCTACATGCCACACAACATACTACATACTCTACATGCCACACAACATACTACATACTCTACATGCCACACAACATACTACATACTCTACATGCCACACAACATACTACATACTCTACATGCCACACAACATACTACATACTCTACATGCCACACAACATACTACATACTCTACATGCCACACAACATACTACATACTCTACATGCCACACAACATACTACATACTCTACATGCCACACAACATACTACATACTCTACATGCCACACAACATACTACATACTCTACATGCCACACAACATACTACATACTCTACATGCCACACAACATACTACATACTCTACATGCCACACAACATACTACATACTCTACATGCCACACAACATACTACATACTCTACATGCCACACAACATACTACATACTCTACATGCCACACAACATACTACATACTCTACATGCCACACAACATACTATATATTCTACATGCCATACACCATAGTACATACTCTACATGCCACACAACATACTACATACTCTACATGCCATACACCATACTACATACTCTACATGCCACACAACATACTACATACTCTACATGCCACACAACATACTACATAGTCTACATGCCATACACCATACTACATACTTTACATGCCACACAACATACTACATACTCTACATGCCACACAACATACTACATACTCTACATGCCACACAACATACTACATACTCTACATGCCACACAACATACTACATACTCTACATGCCACACAACATACTACATACTCTACATGCCACACAACATACTACATACTCTACATGCCACACAACATACTACATACTCTACATGCCACACAACATACTACATACTCTACATGCCACACAACATACTACATACTCTACATGCCACACAACATACTACATACTCTACATGCCACACAACATACTACATACTCTACATGCCACACAACATACTACACACTCTACATGCCACACAACATACTACACACTCTACATGCCACACAACATACTACACACTCTACATGCCACACAACATACTACATACTCTACATGCCACACAACATACTACACACTCTACATGCCACACAACATACTACACACTCTACATGCCACACAACATACTACATACTCTACATGCCACACAACATACTACACACTCTACATGCCACACAACATACTACATACTCTACATGCCACACAACATACTACATACTCTACATGCCACACAACATACTACACACTCTACATGCCACACAACATACTACACACTCTACATGCCACACAACATACTACATACTCTACATGCCACACAACATACTACATACTCTACATGCCACACAACATACTACACAGTCTACATGCCACACAACATACTACACAGTCTACATGCCACACAACATACTACACACTCTACATGCCACACAACATACTACACAGTCTACATGCCACACAACATACTACATACTCTACATGCCACATAACATACTACATACTCTACATGCCACACAACATACTACACACTCTACATGCCACACAACATACTACACAGTCTACATGCCACACAACATACTACACAGTCTACGTGCCACACAACATACTACATACTCTACATGCCACACAACATACTACACAGTCTACATGCCACACAACATACTACACAGTCTACATGTCACACAACATACTACACAGTCTACATGCCACACAACATACTACACAGTCTACAAGCCACACAACATACTACATATTCTACATGCCACACAACATACTACATACTCTACATGCCACACAACATACTACACAGTCTACATGCCACACAACATACTACATACTCTACATACCACACAACATACTACATACTCTACATGCCACACAACATACTACATACTCTACATGCCACACAACATACTACATACTCTACATGCCACACAACATACTACATACTCTACATGCCACACAACATACTACATACTCTACATGCCACCCAACATACTACATACTCTACATGCCACACAACATACTACATACTCTACATGCCACACAACATACTACATACTCTACATGCCACACAACATACTACATACTCTACATGCCACACAACATACTACACAGTCTACAGGCCACACAACATACTACATACTCTACATGCCACACAACATACTACATACTCTACATGCCACACAACATACTACACAGTCTACATGCCACACAACATACTACACAGTCTACATGCCACACAACATACTACACAGTCTACATGTCACACAACATACTACACAGTCTACATGCCACACAACATACTACTCAGTCTACATGCCACACAACATACTACATACTCTACATGCCACACAACATACTACATACTCTACATGCCACACAACATACTACACAGTCTACATGCCACACAACATACTACATACTCTACATACCACACAACATACTACATACTCTACATGCCACACAACATACTACATACTCTACATGCCACACAACATACTACATACTCTACATGCCACACAACATACTACATACTCTACATGCCACACAACATGCTACATACTCTACATGCCACACAACATACTACATACTCTACATGCCACACAACATACTACATACTCTACATGCCACACAACATACTACACAGTCTACAGGCCACACAACATACTACATACTCTACATGCCACACAACATACTACATACTCTACATGCCACACAACATACTACACAGTCTACATGCCACACAACATACTACACAGTCTACATGCCACACAACATACTACATACTCTACATGCCACACAACATACTACACAGTCTACATGCCACACAACATACTACACAGTCTACATGCAACACAACATACTACATACTCTACATGCCACACAACATACTACACAGTCTACATGCCACACAACATACTACACAGTCTACATGCCACACAACATACTACATACTCTACATGCCACACAACATACTACACAGTCTACATGCCACACAACATACTACATACTCTACATGCCACACAACATACTACATACTCTACATGCCACACAACATACTACACAGTCTACATGCCACACAACATACTACACAGTCTACATGCCACACAACATACTACATACTCTACATGCCACACAACATACTACATACTCTACATGCCACACAACATACTACATACTCTACATGCCACACAACATACTACATGCTCTACATGCCACACAACATACTACACAGTCTACATGCCACACAACATACTACATACTCTACATGCCACACAACATACTACATACTCTACATGCCACACAACATACTACATACTCTACATGCCACACAACATACTACATACTCTACATGCCACACAACATACTACATACTCTACATGCCACACAACATACTACATACTCTACATGCCACACAACATACTACACAGTCTACATGCCACACAACATACTACACAGTCTACATGCCACACAACATACTACATACTCTACATGCCACACAACATACTACACAGTCTACATGCCACACAACATACTACATACTCTACATGCCACACAACATACTACACAGTCTACCTGCCACACAACATACTACACAGTCTACATGCCACACAACATACTACATACTCTACATGCCACACAACATACTACACAGTCTACATGCCACACAACATACTACATACTCTACATACCACACAACATACTACATACTCTACATGCCACACAACATACTACATACTCTACATGCCACACAACATACTACATACTCTACATGCCACACAACATACTACATACTCTACATGCCACACAACATACTACATACTCTACATGCCACACAACATACTACATACTCTACATGCCACACAACATACTACATGCTCTACATGCCACACAACATACTACACAGTCTACATGCCACACAACATACTACATACTCTACATGCCACACAACATACTACATACTCTACATGCCACACAACATACTACATACTCTACATGCCACACAACATACTACATACTCTACATGCCACACAACATACTACATACTCTACATGCCACACAACATACTACATACTCTACATGCCACACAACATACTACATACTCTACATGCCACACAACATACTACACAGTCTACATGCCACACAACATACTACACAGTCTACATGCCACACAACATACTACATACTCTACATGCCACACAACATACTACACAGTCTACATGCCACACAACATACTACATACTCTACATGCCACACAACATACTACACAGTCTACATGCCACACAACATACTACACAGTCTACATGCCACACAACATACTACATACTCTACATGCCACACAACATACTACACAGTCTACATGCCACACAACATACTACACAGTCTACATGCCACACAACATACTACATACTCTACATACCACACAACATACTACATACTCTACATGCCACACAACATACTACATACTCTACATGCCACACAACATACTACATACTCTACATGCCACACAACATACTACATACTCTACATGCCACACAACATACTACATACTCTACATGCCACACAACATACTACATACTCTACATGCCACACAACATGCTACATACTCTACATGCCACACAACATACTACATACTCTACATGCCACACAACATACTACATACTCTACATGCCACACAACATACTACATACTCTACATGCCACACAACATACTACATACTCTACATGCCACACAACATACTACATACTCTACATGCCACACAACATACTACATACTCTACATGCCACACAACATACTACATACTCTACATGCCACACAACATACTACACAGTCTACATGCCACACAACATACTACACAGTCTACATGCCACACAACACACTACATACTCTACATGCCACACAACATACTACACAGTCTACATGCCACACAACATACTACATACTCTACATGCCACACAACATACTACACAGTCTACATGCCACACAACATACTACACAGTCTACATGCCACACAACATACTACATACTCTACATGCCACACAACATACTACACAGTCTACATGCCACACAACATACTACACAGTCTACATGCCACACAACATACTACATACTCTACATACCACACAACATACTACATACTCTACATGCCACACAACATACTACATACTCTACATGCCATACAACATACTACATACTCTACATGCCACACAACATACTACATACTCTACATGCCACACAACATACTACATACTCTACATGCCACACAACATACTAAGTACTGTTGACTAAGAGAGTTGAACATCATCTTGGAAAGACGTTGACTGAGGTAATATAATACTGAAATATTTGTATCAGTATTTAACTGATGCAAATAACGTGTTGATGACGTCTAATAAATAACGTGCTGATGACGTCTAATAAATAACGTGCTGATGACGTCTAATAAATAACGTGCTGATGACGTCTAATAAATAACGTGCTGATGACGTCTAATAAATAACGTGCTGATGACGTCTAATAAATAACGTGCTGATGACGTCTAATAAATAACGTGCTGATGACGTCTAATAAATAACGTGCTGATGACGTCTAATAAATAACGTGCTGATGACGTCTAATAAATAACGTGCTGATGACGTCTAATAAATAACGTGCTGATGACGTCTAATAAATAACGTGCTGATGACGTCTAATAAATAACGTGCTGATGACGTCTAATAAATAACGTGCTGATGACGTCTAATAAATAACGTGCTGATGACGTCTAATAAATAACGTGCTGATGACGTCTAATAAATAACGTGCTGATGACGTCTAATAAATAACGTGCTGATGACGTCTAATAAATAACGTGGTGATGACGTCTAATAAATAACGTGCTGATGACGTCTAATAAATAACGTGCTGATGACGTCTAATAAATAACTCAGAACAACAGATATAAGTGTCATTAATTCAGTTTTGAAAGCTAAATGGATTTTTTTGTGTTTGGTGATGAATAAAGTTGTAGATAAGTTGTTGATAAGTTGTTGATAAGTTGTTGATAAGTTGTAGATAAGTTGTTGATAAGTTGTAGATAAGTTGTAGATAAGTTGTTGATAAGTTGTTGATAAGTTGTTGATAAGTTGTTGATAAGTTGTAGATAAGTTGTTGATAAGTTGTAGATAAGTTGTAGATAAGTTGTAGATAAGTTGTAGATAAGTTGTTGATAAGTTGTAGATAAGTTGTAGATAAGTTGTAGATAAGTTGTTGATAAGTTGTAGATAAGTTGTTGATAAGTTGTAGATATGTTGTAGAGAAGTTGTAGATAAGTTGTTGATAAGTTGTAGATAAGTTGTTGATAAGTTGTAGATAAGTTGTTGATAAGTTGTAGATAAGTTGTAGATAAGTTGTAGATAAGTTGTTGATAAGTTGTAGATAAGTTGTTCATAAGTTGTTGATAAGTTGTAGATAAGTTGTAGATAAGTTGTAGATAAGTTGTTGATAAGTTGTAGATAAGTTGTTGATAAGTTGTAGATAAGTTGTTGATAAGTTGTAGATAAGTTGTAGATAAGTTGTAGATAAGTTGTAGATAAGTTGTTGATAAGTTGTAGATAAGTTGTAGATAAGTTGTAGATAAGTTGTTGATAAGTCGTAGATAAGTTGTTGATAAGTTGTAGATATGTTGTAGATAAGTTGTAGATAAGTTGTTGATAAGTTGTAGATAAGTTGTTGATAAGTTGTAGATAAGTTGTTGATAAGTTGTAGATAAGTTGTAGATAAGTTGTAGATAAGTTGTTGATAAGTTGTAGATAAGTTGTTCATAAGTTGTTGATAAGTTGTAGATAAGTTGTAGATAAGTTGTAGATAAGTTGTTGATAAGTTGTAGATAAGTTGTTGATAAGTTGTAGATAAGTTGTTGATAAGTTGTAGATAAGTTGTAGATAAGTTGTAGATAAGTTGTTGATAAGTTGTAGATAAGTTGTAGATAAGTTGTAGATAAGTTGTTGATAAGTTGTAGATAAGTTGTTGATAAGTTGTAGATAAGTTGTAGATAAGTTGTAGATAAGTTGTTGATAAGTTGTAGATAAGTTGTTGATAAGTTGTAGATAAGTTGTTGATAAGTTGTAGATAAGTTGTAGATAAGTTGTTGATAAGTTGTAGATAAGTTGTTGATAAGTTGTAGATAAGTTGTTGATAAGTTGTAGATAAGTTGTAGATAAGTTGTAGATAAGTTGTTGATAAGTTGTAGATAAGTTGTTGATAAGTTGTAGATAAGTTGTTGATAAGTTGTAGATAAGTTGTAGATAAGTTGTTGATAAGTTGTTGATAAGTTGTTGATAAGTTGTTGATAAGTTGTAGATAAGTTGTAGATAAGTTGTTGATAAGTTGTAGATAAGTTGTAGATAAGTTGTTGATAAGTTGTAGATAAGTTGTAGATAAGTTGTTGATAAGTTGTAGATAAGTTGTAGATAAGTTGTAGATAAGTTGTAGATAAGTTGTAGATAAATTGTTGATAAGTTGTAGATAAGTTGTAGATAAGTTGTAGATAAGTTGTAGATAAGTTGTAGGTAAGTTGTAGATAAGTTGTAGATAAGTTGTAGATAAGTTGTAGATAAGTTGTAGATAAGTTGTAGATAAGTTGTAGATAAGTTGTAGGTAAGTTGTAGATAAGTTGTAGGTAAGTTGTAGGTAAGTTGTAGATAAGTTGTAGATAAGTTGTAGATAAGTTGTATATAAGTTGTAGGTAAGTTGTAGATAAGTTGTAGATAAGTTGTAGATAAGTTGTAGATAAGTTGTAGATAAGTTGTAGATAAGTTGTTGATAAGTTGTAGATAAGTTGTAGATAAGTTGTAGATAAGTTGTTGATAAGTTGTTGATAAGTTATAGATAAGTTGTTGATAAGTTGTAGATAAGTTGTAGATAAGTTGTTGATAAGTTGTTGATAAGTTGTTGATAAGTTGTAGATAAGTTGTTGATAAGTTGTAGATAAGTTGTAGATAAGTTGTTGATAAGTTGTAGATAAGTTGTAGATAAGTTGTTGATAAGTTGTTGATAAGTTGTAGATAAGTTGTAAATAAGTTGTAGATAAGTTGTAGATAAGTTGTAGATAAGTTGTTGATAATTAGTAGATAAGTTGTTGATAAGTTGTTGATAAGTTGTTGATAAGTTGTTGATAAGTTGTTGATAAGTTGTAGATAAGTTGTTGATAAGTTGTAGATAAGTTGTTGATAAGTTGTAGATAAGTTGTTGATAAGTTGTAGATAAGTTGTAGATAAGTTGTAGATAAGTTGTTGATAAGTTGTAGATAAGTTGTTGATAAGTTGTTGATAAGTTGTTGATAAGTTGTAGATAAGTTGTTGATAAGTTGTAGATAAGTTGTTGATAAGTTGTTGATAAGTTGTAGATAAGTTGTAGATAAGTTGTAGATAAGTTGTAGATAAGTTGTAGATAAGTTGTTGATAAGTTGTAGATAAGTTGTTGATAAGTTGTTGATAAGTTGTTGATAAGTTGTTGATAAGTTGTAGATAAGTTGTAGATAAGTTGTAGATAAGTTGTTGATAAGTTGTAAATAAGTTGTTGATAAGTTGTAGATAAGTTGTAGATAAGTTGTAGATAAGTTGTTGATAAGTTGTAGATAAGTTGTTGATAAGTTGTTGATAAGTTGTTGATAAGTTGTTGATAAGTTGTTGATAAGTTGTAGATAAGTTGTTGATAAGTTGTTGATAAGTTGTTGATAAGTTGTAGATAAGTTGTTGATAAGTTGTTGATAAGTTGTTGATAAGTTGTAGATAAGTTGTTGATAAGTTGTAGATAAGTTGTTGATAAGTTGTTGATAAGTTGTTGATAAGTTGTTGATAAGTTGTTGATAAGTTGTTGATAAGTTGTTGATAAGTTGTAGATAAGTTGTTGATAAGTTGTTGATAAGTTGTTGATAAGTTGTAGATAAGTTGTTGATAAGTTGTTGATAAGTTGTTGATAAGTTGTAGATAAGTTGTTGATAAGTTGTTGATAAGTTGTTGATAAGTTGTTGATAAGTTGTTGATAAGTTGTTGATAAGTTGTTGATAAGTTGTTGATAAGTTGTTGATAAGTTGTTGATAAGTTGTAGATAAGTTGTTGATAAGTTGTTGATAAGTTGTTGATAAGTTGTTGATAAGTTGTTGATAAGTTGTAGATAAGTTGTTGATAAGTTGTAGATAAGTTGTTGATAAGTTGTTGATAAGTTGTTGATAAGTTGTTGATAAGTTGTAGATAAGTTGTTGATAAGTTGTAGATAAGTTGTTGATAAGTTGTAGATAAGTTGTTGATAAGTTGTATATAAGTTGTTGATAAGTTGTTGATAAGTTGTTGATAAATTGTTGATAAGTTGTTGATAAGTTGTAGATAAGTTGTTGATAAGTTGTTGATAAGTTGTAGATAAGTTGTAGATAAGTTGTTGATAAGTTGTAGATAAGTTGTTGATAAGTTGTAAATAAGTTGTTGATAAGTTGTAGATAAGTTGTAGATAAGTTGTAGATAAGTTGTTGATAAGTTGTAGATAAGTTGTTGATAAGTTGTTGATAAGTTGTTGATAAGTTGTTGATAAGTTGTTGATAAGTTGTTGATAAGTTGTAGATAAGTTGTTGATAAGTTGTTGATAAGTTGTTGATAAGTTGTTGATAAGTTGTTGATAAGTTGTTGGTAAGTTGTAGATAAGTTGTTGATAAGTTGTAGATAAGTTGTTGATAAGTTGTTGATAAGTTGTTGATAAGTTGTTGATAAGTTGTTGATAAGTTGTTGATAAGTTGTAGATAAGTTGTTGATAAGTTGTTGATAAGTTGTTGATAAGTTGTAGATAAGTTGTTGATAAGTTGTTGATAAGTTGTTGATAAGTTGTAGATAAGTTGTTGATAAGTTGTTGATAAGTTGTTGATAAGTTGTTGATAAGTTGTTGATAAGTTGTTGATAAGTTGTTGATAAGTTGTTGATAAGTTGTTGATAAGTTGTTGATAAGTTGTAGATAAGTTGTTGATAAGTTGTTGATAAGTTGTTGATAAGTTGTTGATAAGTTGTTGATAAGTTGTAGATAAGTTGTTGATAAGTTGTAGATAAGTTGTTGATAAGTTGTTGATAAGTTGTTGATAAGTTGTTGATAAGTTGTAGATAAGTTGTTGATAAGTTGTAGATAAGTTGTTGATAAGTTGTAGATAAGTTGTTGATAAGTTGTATATAAGTTGTTGATAAGTTGTTGATAAGTTGTTGATAAATTGTTGATAAGTTGTTGATAAGTTGTAGATAAGTTGTTGATAAGTTGTTGATAAGTTGTAGATAAGTTGTAGATAAGTTGTTGATAAGTTGTTGATAAGTTGTTGATAAGTTGTAGATAAGTTGTTGATAAGTTGTTGATAAGTTGTTGATAAGTTGTTGATAAGTTGTAGATAAGTTGTTGATAAGTTGTTGATAAGTTGTTGATAAGTTGTTGATAAGTTGTTGATAAGTTGTTGATAAGTTGTAGATAAGTTGTTGATAAGTTGTTGATAAGTTGTTGATAAGTTGTTGATAAGTTGTTGATAAGTTGTTGATAAGTTGTAGATAAGTTGTTGATAAGTTGTAGGTAAGTTGTAGATAAGTTGTAGATAAGTTGTAGATAAGTTGTAGTTAAGTTGTAGATAAGTTGTAGATAAGTTGTAGATAAGTTGTAGATAAGTTGTAGATAAGTTGTAGATAAGGGGGAACTTCCTTCTAAATAATGGTCACTCAGGTTAACACTTCGGATAGATTGAAAAATACTTTGGAGAGATAAATGAATAAAAAGTATTAGATGTTTATGAGGTGCCTAGTATGGGCTAGTAGGTCTTCTGTGTGGGCTAGTAGGTCTTCTGTGTGGGCTAGTAGGTCTTCTGTGTGGGCTAGTAGGTCTTCTGTGTGGGCTAATAGTTCTTCTGTGTGGGCTAGTAGGTCTTCTGTGTGGGCTAATAGGTCTTCTGTGTGGGCTAGTAGGTCTTCTGTGTGGGCTAGTAGGTCTTCTGTGTGGGCTAGTAGGTCTTCTGTGTGGGCTAGTAGGTCTTCTGTGTGGGCTAATAGGTCTTCTGTGTGGGCTAGTAGGTCTTCTGTGTGGGCTAGTAGGTCTTCTGTGTGGGCTAGTAGGTCTTCTGTGTGGACTAGTAGGTCTTCTGTGTGGGCTAGTAGGTCTTCTGTGTGGGCTAGTAGGTCTTCTGTGTGGGCTAGTAGGTCTTCTGTGTGGGCTAGTAGGTCTTCTGTGTGGGCTAGTAGGTCTTCTGTGTGGGCTAGTAGGTCTTCTGTGTGGGCTAGTAGGTCTTCTGTGTGGGCTAGTAGGTCTTCTGTGTGGGCTAGTAGGTCTTCTGTGTGGGCTAGTAGGTCTTCTGTGTGGGCTAGTAGGTCTTCTGTGTGGGCTAGTAGGTCTTCTGTGTGGGCTAGTAGGTCTTCTGTGTGGGCTAGTAGGTCTTCTGTGTGGGCTAGTAGGTCTTCTGTGTGGGCTAGTAGGTCTTCTGTGTGGGCTAGTAGGTCTTCTGTGTGGGCTAGTAGGTCTTCTGTGTGGGCTAGTAGGTCTTCTGTGTGGGCTAGTAGGTCTTCTGTGTGGGCTAGTAGGTCTTCTGTGTGGGCTAGTAGGTCTTCTGTGTGGGCTAGTAGGTCTTCTGTGTGGGCTAGTAGGTCTTCTGTGTGGACTAGTAGGTCTTCTGTGTGGGCTAGTAGGTCTTCTGTGTGGGCTAGTAGGTCTTCTGTGTGGGCTAGTAGGTCTTCTGTGTGGGCTAGTAGGTCTTCTGTGTGGGCTAGTAGGTCTTCTGTGTGGACTAGTAGGTCTTCTGTGTGGTCTAGTAGGTCTTCTG
Organism: Cherax quadricarinatus; assembly: GCF_038502225.1. NCBI lineage: Eukaryota > Metazoa > Arthropoda > Malacostraca > Decapoda > Parastacidae > Cherax > Cherax quadricarinatus. The sequence continues at coordinate 24,123,417 of NC_091340.1, read as the reverse complement.
TGTGGGCTAGTAGGTCTTCTGTGTGGGCTAGTAGGTCTTCTGTGTGGGCTAGTAGGTCTTCTGTGTGGGCTAGTAGGTCTTCTGTGTGGGCTAGTAGGTCTTCTGTGTGGGCTAGTAGGTCTTCTGTGTGGGCTAGTAGGTCTTCTGTGTTGTTCCAGTTATTAAGTTCTTCTGTACATATTGGTTGGTACTTATAGTACCTTTAATGTGAATAAGTGGTGAACGTAGGTGCACATACGTTCCTATTTGATGACACTTACGTTTGTGTAAGTAGAACACATTCCTGAGTGTAACAGGTGTTGAAGTGCCATCAGTCAGTCCTCACATCAACACACGTACCTTGATGCTTTGTGCTTCTTGATGTGTCTTAATAGTGTTTGTTTTATATAATAAAAATGTGATTTATTTTACGGGTTTATTGTTTTGTTAAACCTGTCCCGTCATAACCAAAAGAAAATAAATTTGCTGTGTGGAAGAAAGTGTCAGATGTTGGCGCTAGTGATGTGTTACCAAGTCGACAAGTGTTAAACATGTCTGAGACGTGTGACAGCACGTTGCAACTGCAAGTTTCTGTCTTACATGTCTGAGACGTGTGACAGCACGCTGCACCTGCAAGTTTGTGTCTTACATGTCTGAGACGTGTGACAGCACGCTGCACCTGCAAGTTTGTGTCTTACATGTCTGAGACGTGTGACAGCACGCTGCACCTGCAAGTTTGTGTCTTACATGTGTGAGACGTGTGACAGCACGCTGCACCTGCAAGTTTGTGTCTTACATGTCTGAGACGTGTGACAGCACGCTGCACCTGCAACTTTCTGTCTTACATAAGAACAGCGACAGCCTAGAGTTACGTCAGTGTTGTCTTCACTCTCTCTAGACAAAAGCAGGGAAAAATCTTCTCTCGAAAATCCTTTGTGATAGATTAAACAGTAAAACTTTTAAGAAAGTGACTCATAATTCCTTTAAAAAACTAGGAAACCAGACGTGTGACAGCACGCAGCACCTGCAAGTTTGTGTCTTTCATGTGTGAGACGTGTGACAGCACGCTGCACCTGCAAGTTTGTGTCTTACATGTCTGAGACGTGTGACAGCACGCAGCACCTGCAAGTTTGTGTCTTACATGTCTGAGACGTGTGACAGCACGTTGCAACTGCAAGTTTCTGTCTTACATGTCTGAGACGTGTGACAGCACGCTGCAACTGCAAGTTTGTGTCTTACATGTCTGAGACGTGTGACAGCACGCTGCACCTGCAAGTTTGTGTCTTACATAAGAACAGCAACAGCCTAGAGTTACGTCAGTGTTGTCTTCACTCTCTCTAGACAAAAGCAGGGAAAAATCTTCTCTCGAAAATCCTTTGTGATAGATTAAACAGTAAAACTTTTAAGAGAGTGACTCATAATTCCTTTAAAAAACTAGGAAACCAGTGCAGCACACTAGCACACCAGTGCAGCACACTAGCACACCAGTGCAGCACACTAGCACACCAGTGCAGCACACTAGCACACCAGTGCAGCACACTAGCACACCAGTGCAGCACACTAGCACACCAGTGCAGCACACTAGCACACCAGTGCAGCACACTAGCACACCAGTGCAGCACACTAGCACACCAGTGCAGCACACTAGCACACCAGTGCAGCACACTAGCACACCAGTGCAGCACACTAGCACACCAGTGCAGCACACTAGCACACCAGTGCAGCACACTAGCACACCAGTGCAGCACACTAGCACACCAGTGCAGCACACTAGCACACCAGTGCAGCACACTAGCACACCAGTGCAGCACACTAGCACACCAGTGCAGCACACTAGCACACCAGTGCAGCACACTAGCACACCAGTGCAGCACACTAGCACACCAGTGCAGCACACTAGCACACCAGTGCAGCACACTAGCACACCAGTGCAGCACACTAGCACACCAGTGCAGCACACTAGCACACCAGTGCAGCACACTAGCACACCAGTGCAGCACACTAGCACACCAGTGCAGCACACTAGCACACCAGTGCAGCACACTAGCACACCAGTGCAGCACACTAGCACACCAGTGCAGCACACTAGCACACCAGTGCAGCACACTAGCACACCAGTGCAGCACACTAGCACACCAGTGCAGCACACTAGCACACCAGTGCAGCACACTAGCACACCAGTGCAGCACACTAGCACACCAGTGCAGCACACTAGCACACCAGTGCAGCACACTAGCACACCAGTGCAGCACACTAGCACACCAGTGCAGCACACTAGCACACCAGTGCAGCACACTAGCACACCAGTGCAGCACACTAGCACACCAGTGCAGCACACTAGCACACAGCACACTAGCATACCAGTGCAGCACACTAGCACACCAGTGCAGCACACTAGCACACCAGTGCAGCACACTAGCACACCAGTGCAGCACACTAGCACACCAGTGCAGCACACTAGCACACCAGTGCAGCACACTAGCACACCAGTGCAGCACACTAGCACACCAGTGCAGCACACTAGCATACCAGTGCAGCACACTAGCACATCAGTGCAGCACACTAGCACACCAGTGCAGCACACTAGCACACCAGTGCAGCACACTAGCACACCAGTGCAGCACACTAGCACACCAGTGCAGCACACTAGCACACCAGTGCAGCACACTAGCACACCAGTGCAGCACACTAGCACACCAGTGCAGCACACTAGCACACCAGTGCAGCACACTAGCACACCAGTGCAGCACACTAGCACACCAGTGCAGCACACTAGCACACCAGTACAGCACACTAGCACACCAGTGTAGCACACTAGCACACCAGTACAGCACACTAGCACACCAGTGCAGCACACTAGCACATCAGTGCAGCACACTAGCACACCAGTGCAGCACACTAGCACACCAGTGCAGCACACTAGCACACCAGTGCAGCACACTAGCACACCAGTGCAGCACACTAGCACACCAGTGTAGCACACGCACACCAGTACAGCACACCAGTGCAGCACACTAGCACACCAGTGCAGCACACTAGCAAACAGTGCAGCACACTAGCACACCAGTGGAGCACACTAGCAAACAGTGCAGCACACTAGCACACCAGTGCAGCACACTAGCACACCAGTGCAGCACACTAGCACACCAGTGCAGCACACTAGCACACCAGCACAGCATAATAGCACACCAGTACAGCATAATAGCACACCAGTGCAGCACACTAGCACACCAGTACAGCATAATAGCACACCAGTACAGCATAATAGCACACCCGTGTAGCACACTAGCACACCAGTGCAGCACAATAGCACACCAATACAGCATAATAGCACACCCGTGTAGCACACTAGCACACCAGTGCAGCACACTAGCAAACAGTGCAGCACACTAGCACACCAGTGTAGCACACGCACACCAGTACAGCACTCCAGTGCAGCACACTAGCACACAGTGCAGCACACTAGCACACTAGTGCAGCACACTAGCAAACAGTGCAGCACACTAGCACACCAGTGTAGCACACGCACACCAGTACAGCACACTAGCACACCAGTGCAGCACACTAGCACACCAGTACAGCACACTAGCACACCAGTGCAGCACACTAGCACACCAGTACAGCACACTAGTATACCAGTACAGCACACTAGCACACCAGTGCAGCACACTAGCACACCAGTACAGCACACTAGCACACCAGTACAGCATAATAGCACACCAGTACAGCACACTAGCACACCAGTGCAGCACACTAGCACACCAGTACAGCACACTAGCACACCAGTACAGCACACTAGCACACCAGTGCAGCACACTAGCACACCAGTGCAGCACACTAGCAAACAGTGCAGCACACTAGCACACCAGTGCAGCACACTAGCACACCAGTGCAGCACACTAGCACACCAGTGCAGCACACTAGCACACCAGTGCAACACACTAGCACACCAGTGCAGCACACTAGCAAACAGTGCAGCACACTAGCACACCAGTGCAGCACACTAGCACACCAGTGCAGCACACTAGCACACCAGTGCAGCACACTAGCACACCAGTGCAGCACACTAGCACACCAGTGCAGCACACTAGCACACCAGTGCAGCACACTAGCACACCAGTGCAGCACACTAGCACACCAGTACAGCACACTAGCACACCAGTACAGCACACTAGCACACCAGTACAGCACACTAGCACACCAGTGCAGCACACTAGCACACCAGTACAGCACACTAGCACACCAGTGCAGCACACTAGCACACCAGTGCTAGTCTAAATGGTTCACAAGAGCGACAAGTTGATCAATGAGACTGTTGTGCAACATCTGGGTATCTTTATTCTAGAAACGTTTCGCCACACAATGTCTTCTTCATTATTGGAGCGAATAAGCCACTGGCTGGTGAAACGTTCCCAGAAGAAAGAAACCCAAATGTTGCACAAGAATATTGTTTATCTACTCAGTTTCAAGTCTTTCCACCGTACAAATTATATATCACCCTTGTGACTTAAGGAAACTGACTCACAACTAACCCACTAAGACTTGCAACTAACCTACTATGACTCACGACTAACCCACTAAGACTGACTTACAACTAACCCACTAAGACTTACAACTAACCCACTAAGACTCACAATTAACCCACTAAGACTGGCTCACAACTAACCCACTAAGACTTACAACTAACCCACTAAGACTGACTCACAACTAACCCACTAAGACTTGCAACTAACCCAATAAGACTGACTCACAACTAACCCACTAAGACTTACAACTAACCCACTAAGACTGACTCACAACTAACCCACTAAGACTTACAACTAACCCACTAAGACTTGCAACTAACCCAATAAGACTGACTTACAACTAACCCACTAAGACTTACATCTTACCCACTAAGACTGACTCACAACTAACCCACTAAGACTGACTCACAACTAACCCACTAAGACTTACAACTAACCCACTAAGACAGACTCACAACTAACCCACTATGACTCACGACTAACCCACTAAGACTCACAACTAACCCACTAAGACTGACTCACAACTAACCCACTAAGACTTACAACTAACCCACTAAGACTCACAACTAACCCACTAAGACTGACTCACAACTAACCCACTAAGACTGACTCACAACTAACCCACTAAGACTTACAACTAACCCACTAAGACTTTCTCACTGTAACTCACCAGTAAATATTTTAAGCCACAAGGCGAGTCCAGCGGTTGTCTCATAAGGCTCGATTTCCTGTAAATGTGAAAAAAGGCACATGTAAAATTAAATTGTAAATTAAAAGGCCTTCACATTGTACGCTCTTTAATTATGAACGAAATTATCAGTTACAGGATTCTCCTTCATGAACTTTAATACTTTTAAAGTTTATAATGTTTCTTACGAAACATTATAAACCTTTACAACTTCTCTTTATAATCACACAAAAGCACAGTGTCATCAGCAAAAAGCAACTGTGACATCTCCCACTTTGTGTTAGATTCTATATCTTTGACCCGCACAGTTCTTGCCAACACCCCAACATTTACTTCTCTTACAACCCCGCCCTCTATAAATGTATTTAACAACTATGATGACATCACACATCCCTGTCTAAGGCCTACTTTTACTGGGAAATAATTTCCCTCTCTCCTACATACTCTAACCTAAACCTCACTATCCTCATAAAAACTCTTAACATCTTTCAATAACCTTCCACACACTTGCAACATCTGCAACATTGCTCCTCTACCCACCCTATCATACGGTTTTTCCATACCTTAAATGCAACGAAAACCTCTTTACCTTTGTCTGAAAGGATATAACCATTTAATGTGAGATTAATAATGGGTAATATTCAGTAGTGATTTAAATTTAAAGGTGTTATAAATCTACATTAATCGTCTTTGACATTTATCTTGTAGCTACGAGTTTAGAAACATAATTAAACTGATATTAATACAGGAGTGGAGAGTGTATATGTAATGACAGGACCACCGACCACTGTGTATATGTAATGACAGGACCACCGACCACTGTGTATATGTAATGACAGGACCACCGACCACTGTGTATATGTAATGACAGGACCACTGACCACTGTGTATATGTAATGACAGGACCACTGACCACTGTGTATATGTAATGACAGGACCACTGACCACTGTGTATATGTAATGACAGGACCACTGACCACTGTGTATATGTAATGACAGGACCACTGACCACTATATATATGTAATGACAGGACCACTGACCACTATATATATGTAATGACAGGACCACTAACCACTATATATATGTAATGACAGGACCACTGACCACTATGTATATGTAATGACAGGACCACTGACCACTGTGTATATGTAATGACAGGACCACTGACCACTGTGTATATGTAATGACAGGACCACTGACCACTGTGTATATGTAATGACAGGACCACTGACCACTGTGTATATGTAATGACAGGACCACTGACCACTATATATATGTAATGACAGGACCACTAACCACTATATATATGTAATGACAGGACCACTGACCACTATGTATATGTAATGACAGGACCACTGACCACTGTGTATATGTAATGACAGGACCACTGACCACTGTGTATATGTAATGACAGGACCACTGACCACTGTGTATATGTAATGACAGGACCACTGACCACTGTGTATATGTAATGACAGGACCACTGACCCCTGTGTATATGTAATGACAGGACCACTGACCACTATATATATGTAATGACAGGACCACTGACCACTATATATATGTAATGACAGGACCACTAACCACTATATATATGTAATGACAGGACCACTGACCACTATATATATGTAATGACAGGACCACTAACCACTATATATATGTAATGACAGGACCACTGACCACTGTGTATATGTAATGACAGGACCACTGACCACTGTGTATATGTAATGACAGGACCACTGACCACTGTGTATATGTAATGACAGGACCACTGACCACTGTGTATATGTAATGACAGGACCACTGACCACTGTGTATATGTAATGACAGGACCACTGACCACTGTGTATATGTAATGACAGGACCACTGACCACTATATATATGTGACAGGACCACTATATATATATGAATGACAGGACCACTGACCACTGTGTATATGTAATGACAGGACCACTGACCACTGTGTATATGTAATGACAGGACCACTGACCACTGTGTATATGTAATGACAGGACCACTGACCACTGTGTATATGGATGGGTGTAACAACTAAGTCACAGGTTGCAACTCCTGCATGGTTCACTTAGCAGAAATCTTCCATGGGATTTCAGTGTGACCAGACACTTCAGCCCAGCTCCTGAGACCTTATCTTACGGACATTAAGAGATAAGAGATAAGATTTTGTTGGTATTTTTAACCCGGAGGTTGGAAGGTCAGGATAACCCAGTAGTCAGTGCGTCATCCAGGACTGTTTTTCTTATTTCCATTGTCGTTTTATAATCTTGTCCACCAGGATGCCACCCACACCAGTCCACTGACTCCCAGGTACCTACTTACTGCTAGGTGTCCTTAGGGGAAGACCTAAGGACACCCGTGGTAAAAAGGCACACTGCGTGGCTATCTTAGGTTATCCTGGGATACTGCCCTTCCGGTTTAGTAATCTGGAGGGGTATTAGCCCAGGTTTAGTAATCTTGCCTTGTATAGGCCAGTAGGCCTTCTGCAGTGTTCCTCTATTCTTATGTTCTTCAGATCTCTACGAGGGAGTTCACAGATCACCCATCACCGTGCTTCCCCTCTCCCTCCCTACCATTGGAGTCAGGAAATGGGTTCATTGTTCCCCTACGTCAGTAACAATGGGATCACTAATGCCACACACACACACAGGCTCCCCAGCTGACACTTGTTGCAGCAATATTGGAAACACTTGTCTGTAAACACCGCTCACACCTGTTGGCCTACTTGCAATACCAACGTATAGAAGGCAACTAACTGGTCAGGAATGACAGGAACTGGTTGTCTTCGCTATCAAGAAATTAACAGACAATTAACATCGTGACTTTGAAGGTAAATGATCATGCGTCTCCTCACTAAACTTTAACCAATAATAAATACAAAACATATGAAATAATTACAAAGAATAAAACAGGTCGAATTTTTACCAGACTTCCTCGGCTAGACGCAACACAACTTCCCACAAACCACAACTCAAAACTTGACACCGTAATGAGCCGCTGCATATAAAACCTTAACATTTTGTGCAATGTTTGGGTCATGTTTATCGAGTAATGTTGTAGCTTAACCCAGGAAGACAGCAACGGAGACTGTGATAGTGACTGTCTTTTTATTTTCTCACTTACAGTTGGTTCAGTGGTTCATACTGACAGCTGGTCCAGTAACTCTTAAAGCAGGAACAGTAGTCTTTACCGATAGTGAAAGTGTTTTAATTTTCACAGTGACAGCTGGTCTAGCGGTTCACTCCGACAGCTGGTCTAGTTCTTGGAAATAAATGGTATAAAATACCGACACAATGGCAATATAAACACAAATGCAGTATAATGTGATCCTTTATTGACTACGTTTCGCCCACACAGTGGGCTTTTTCAAGTCACAAACAGAACTACCTGGGGTGGAAGGAACGCGAGTATTTATAGTCCTTCCCACCAACTCCATTGCCAAACATGTTTCCAACATCTTTGCCAAAACATCATTCCAAGTATCTACCTCCACAACCACGACCATCAAGGACATCACCAGTAGTAGGCAGGACAAGCCTCCATCCTCTGCAGGGGTATACATAATCCCTTGTAATGACTGCAACAAGTTATACGTGGGCGAAACATCAAGGGACCTCCAAACACGTATTTCAGAACACCAATACGCAAGCAGGTCTGACGACACAAGGAATGCCTGCGTACAACACCGTAATTCACACAACCACTTGATAAACTACAGAAACTCAAGACTTATCGCCACAGAAGACAACACTCAATACCGAAGAATCCTGGAATCATCACTTATTTCTATATCCGACAACTTCAACCAGAATAGTGGCTTCTATAACATAGCTGAACCACTTGCCAAGAAACTTCTTCATCGCTATCCCACATAAGAACACTGTAGAAGGTCTACTCACAAACTTATCCAATCTCCTTTCCAAGCTACCCAAGTTTTTAGACTCTATAGCCCCACTCGGTACATCATCAGATGCAGCATTCTTCACCTGACCTCAGCCGGACTATAAATACTCGCGTTCCTTCCACCCCAGGTAGTTCTGTTTGTGACTTGAAAAAGCCCACTGTGTGGGCGAAACGTAGTCAATAAAGGATCACATTATACTGCATTTGTGTTTATATTGCCATGGTCTAGTTCTTACTGACAGCTGGTCCGGTGATTTACTATGGCAGCTAGTACAGTGGTTCATGATGACTGCTTATAGTGCCTCTCATGACTCACGAAATCGTAATGACACGATTGCATGGTTTGTTTGCAATCGTGTCATTACGATTTTGTGAGTCATTTTAACGGCTTTGAGGGGACTTGAGCTAGAGTTCGTCACGGCCACGCTAGCCGGAGATTCGTCTGTAAAAACTTGCATTTGTGGTCACAGTGGTACCTATGCTAACCTTCCTATGGTGTAGAAATATACTTAGTTGGATGAATCTTATTGTGGCTAGCTGGTCTAGTGGCTAACGCGACGGTCTGGAGTTTTGACACTCTCTGATCGCGGGTTCTATCCCCGCCCGTGGTATGTTTTTTTTAGTGCCTGTCATTGTTACCAATATCTGTTATTATTAATCACAGTGGTGAACCTCTTTCAGCTCATCCTTTCCAACTAACTGCAGAGCGTGGGTAAAGTAAGAGAGGTACCCAGGAAGCTTAACGTGGGTAAAGTAAGAGAGGTACCCAGGAAGCTTAACGTGGGTAAAGTAAGAGAGGTACCCAGGAAGCTTAACGTGGGTAAAGTAAGAGAGGTACCCAGGAAGCTTAACGTGGGTAAAGTAAGAGAGGTACCCAGGAAGCTTAGTGTGGGTAAAGTAAGAGAGGTGCCCAGGAAGCTTAACGTGGATAAAGTAAGAAAGGTGCCCAGGAGCTTGGCGTGGGTAAAGTAAGAGAGGTGCCCAGGAAGCTCAGCGTGGGTAAAGTAAGGTGTCAGTGTTGCAGTAAGTCAGTGTTGCAGTAAGTCAGTGTTGCAGTAAGTCAGTGTTGCAGTAAGTCAGTGTTGTAGTAAGTCAGTGTTGTAAGTCAGTGTTGCAGTAAGTCAGTGTTGCAGTAAGTCAATGTTGCATTAAGTCAGTGTTATAGTAAGTCAGTGTTGCAGTAAGTCAGTGTTGTAGTAAGTCAGTATTGCAGTAAGTTAGTGTTGCAGTAAGTCAGTGTTGCAGTAAGTCAGTGTTGCAGCAAGTCAGTGTTGCAGTAAGTCAGTGTTGTAGTAAGTCAGTGTTGCAGTAAGTCAGTGTTGCAGTAAGTCAGTGTTGCAGTAAGTCAGTGGCACAGTAAGTCAGTGCCACAGTAAGTCAGTGTTGAAGTAAGTCAGTGCCACAGTAAGTCAGTGTTGCAGTAAGCCAGTGCCACAGTAAGTCAGTGTTGTAGTAAGTCAGTGTTGCAGTAAGTCAGTGTTGCAGTAAGTCAGTGTTGTAGTAAGTCAGTGTTGCAGTAAGTCAGTGTTGCAGTAAGTCAGTGTTGCAGTAAGTCAGTGTTGCAGTAAGTCAGTGTTGTAGTAAGTCAGTGTTGCAGTAAGTCAGTGTTGCAGTAAGCCAGTGTTGCAGCAAGTTAGTGTTGCAGTAAGTCAGTGTTGTAGAAAGTCAGTGTTGTAGTAAGTCAGTGTTGCAGTAAGTCAGTGTTGCAGTAAGTCAGTGTTGCAGTAAGTCAGTGCCACAGTAAGTCAGTGTTGAAGTAAGTCAGTGCCACAGTAAGTCAGTGTTGCAGTAAGCCAGTGTTGCAGTAAGTCAGTGTTGTAGTAAGTCAGTGTTGCAGTAAGTCAGTGTTGCAGTAAGTCAGTGTTGCAGTAAGTCAGTGATGCAGTAAGTCAGTGTTGCAGTAAGTCAGTGCCACAGTAAGTCAGTGTTGCAGTAAGCCAGTGTTGCAGTAAGTCAGTGTTGCAGTAAGTCAGTGTTGCAGTAAGTCAGTGTTGCAGTAAGTCAGTGCCACAGTAAGTCAGTGCCACAGTAAGTCAGTGTTGCAGTAAGTCAGTGTTGCAGTAAGTCAGTGTTGCAGTAAGTCAGTGTTGCAGTAAGTCAGTGTTGCAGTAAGTCAGTGTTGCAGTAAGTCAGTGTTGCAGTAAGTCAGTGTTGCAGTAAGTCAGTGTTGCAGTAAGTCAGTGTTGCAGTAAGTCAGTGTTGTAGTAAGTCAGTGTTGCAGTAAGTCAGTGTTGTAGTATGTCAGTGTTGCAGTAAGTCAGTGTTGTAGTAAGTCAGTGTTGTAGTAAGTCAGTGTTGCAGTAAGTCAGTGTTGCGGTAAGTCAGTGTTGTAGTAAGTCAGTGTTGCAGTAAGTCAGTGTTGTAGTAAGTCAGTGTTGTAGTAAGTCAGTGTTGCAGTAAGTCAGTGTTGTAGTAAGTCAGTGTTGTAGTAAGTCAGTGTTGTAGTAAGTCAGTGTTGTAGTAAGTCAGTGTTGCAGTAAGTCAGTGTTGCAGTAAGTCAGTGTTGCAGTAAGTCAGTGTTGCAGTAAGCCAGTGTTGCAGTAAGTCAGTGTTGCCGTAAGTCAGTGTTGTAGTAAGTCAGTGTTGCAGTAAGTCAGTGCTGCAGTAAGTCAGTGTTGCAGTAAGTCAGTGTTGCAGTAAGTCAGTGTTGCAGTAAGTCAGTGTTGTAGTAAGTCAGTGTTGCAGTAAATCAGTGTTGTAGTAAGTCAGTGTTGCAGTAAGTCAGTGTTGCAGTAAGTCAGTGTTGTAGTAAGTCAGTGTTGTAGTAAGTCAGTGTTGCAGTAAGTCAGTGTTTCAGTAAGTCAGTGTTGCAGTAAGTCAGTGTTGTAGTAAGTCAGTGTTGCAGTAAGTCAGTGTTGGAGTAAGTCATTGTTGTAGTAAGTCAGTGTTGTAGTAAGTCAGTGTTGCAGTAAGTCAGTGTTGCAGTAAGTCAGTGTTGCAGTAAGTCAGTGTTGTAGTAAGTCAGTGTTGTAGTAAGTCAGTGTTGTAGTAAGTCAGTGTTGCAGTAAGTCAGTGTTGTAGTAAGTCAGTGTTGCAGTAAGTCAGTGTTGCAGTAAGTCAGTGTTGCAGTAAGTCAGTGTTGTAGTAAGTCAGTGTTGCAGTAAAACAGTGTTGCAGTAAGTCAGTGTTGTAGTAAGTCAGTGTTGTAGTAAGTCAGTGTTGCAGTAAGTCGGTGTTGCAGTAAGTCAGTGTTGCAGTTAGTCAGTGTTGTAGTAAGTCAGTGTTGCAGTAAGTCAGTGTTGCAGTAAGTCAGTGTTGCAGTAAGTCAGTGTTGTAGTAAGTCAGTGTTGCAGTAAGTCAGTGTTGCAGTAAGTCAGTGTTGCAGTAAGTCAGTGTTGCAGTAAGTCAGTGTTATAGTAAGTCAGTGTTGCAGTAAGTCAGTGTTGCAGTAAGTCAGTGTTGCAGTAAGTCAGTGTTATAGTAAGTCATTGTTGCAGTAAGTCAGTGTTGCAGTAAGTCAGTGTTGCAGTAAGTCAGTGTTGTAGTAAGTCAGTGTTGCAGTAAGTCAGTGTTGCAGTAAGTCAGTGTTGCAGTAAGTCAGTGTTGTAGTAAGTTAGTGTTGCAGTAAGTCAGTGTTGCAGTAAGTCAGTGTTGCAGTAAGTCAGTGTTTTAGTATGTCAGTGTTGCAGTAAGTCAGTGTTGTAGTAAGTTAGTGTTGCAGTAAGTCAGTGTTGTAGTATGTCAGTGTTGCAGTAAGTCAGTGTTGTAGTAAGTCATTGTTGTAGTAAGTCAGTGTTGCAGTAAGTCAGTGTTGCAGTAAGTCAGTGTTGCAGTAAGTCAGTGTTGCAGTAAGTCAGTGTTGTAGTAAGTCAGTGTTGCAGTAATTCAGTGTTTTAGTAAGTCAGTGTTGCAGTAAGTCAGTGTTGCAGTATGTCAGTGTTGCAGTAAGTCAGTGTTGCAGTAAGTCAGTGTTGCAGTAAGTCAGTGTTGCAGTAAGTCAGTGTTGTAGTAAGTCAGTGTTGCAGTAAGTCAGTGTTGCAGTAAGTCAGTGTTGCAGTAAGTCAGTGTTGCAGTAAGTCAGTGTTGCAGTAAGTCAGTGTTGCAGTAAGTCAGTGTTGTAGTAAGTCAGTGTTGCAGTAAGTCAGTGTTGCAGTAAGTCAGTGTTGCAGTAAGTCAGTGTTGTAGTATGTCAGTGTTGCAGTAAGTCAGTGTTGTAGTAAGTCAGTGTTGCAGTAAGTCAGTGTTGCAGTAAGTGAGTGTTGCAGTAAGTCAGTGTTGCAGTAAGTCAGTGTTGCAGTAAGTCAGTGTTGCAGTAAGTCAGTGTTGTAGTAAGTCAGTGTTGCAGTAAGTCAGTGTTGCAGTAAGTCAGTGTTGCAGTAAGTCAGTGTTGCAGTAAGTCAGTGTTGCAGTAAGTCAGTGTTGCAGTAAGTCAGTGTTGTAGTAAGTCAGTGTTGCAGTAAGTCAGTGTTGCAGTAAGTCAGTGTTGCAGTAAGTCAGTGTTGTAGTATGTCAGTGTTGCAGTAAGTCAGTGTTGTAGTAAGTCAGTGTTGCAGTAAGTCAGTGTTGCAGTAAGTCAGTGTTGCAGTAAGTCAGTGTTGCAGTAAGTCAGTGTTGCAGTAAGTCAGTGTTGCAGTAAGTCAGTGTTGTAGTAAGTCAGTGTTGCAGTAAGTCAGTGTTGCAGTAAGTCAGTGTTGCAGTAAGTCAGTGTTGCAGTAAGTCAGTGTTGCAGTAAGTCAGTGTTGCAGTAAGTCAGTGTTGTAGTAAGTCAGTGTTGCAGTAAGTCAGTGTTGCAGTAAGTCAGTGTTGTAGTATGTCAGTGTTGCAGTAAGTCAGTGTTGTAGTAAGTCAGTGTTGCAGTAAGTCAGTGTTGTAGTATGTCAGTGTTGCAGTAAGTCAGTGTTGTAGTAAGTCATTGTTGTAGTAAGTCAGTGTTGCAGTAAGTCAGTGTTGCAGTAAGTCAGTGTTGCAGTAAGTCAGTGTTGCAGTAAGTCAGTGTTGTAGTAAGTCAGTGTTGCAGTAAGTCAGTGTTGTAGTAAGTCAGTGTTGCAGTAAGTCAGTGTTGCAGTAAGTCAGTGTTGCAGTAAGTCAGTGTTTCAGTAAGTCAGTGTTGCAGTAAGTCAGTGTTGCAGTAAGTCAGTGTTGTAGTAAGTCAGTGTTGCAGTAAGTCAGTATTGCAGTAAGTCAGTGTTGCAGTAAGTCAGTGTTGCAGTAAGTCAGTGTTGCAGTAAGTCAGTGTTGCAGTAAGTCAGTGTTGCAGTAAGTCAGTGTTGCAGTAAGTCAGTGTTGTAGTAAGTCAGTGTTGCAGTAAGTCAGTGTTGCAGTAAGTCAGTGTTGCAGTAAGTCAGTGTTGCAGTAAGTCAGTGTTGCAGTAAGTCAGTGTTGCAGTAAGTCAGTGTTGCAGTAAGTCAGTGTTGCAGTAAGTCAGTGTTGCAGTAAGTCAGTGTTGCAGTAAGTCAGTGTTGTAGTAAGTCAGTGTTGCAGTAAGTCAGTGTTGGAGTAAGTCAGTGTTGCAGTAAGTCAGTGTTGCAGTAAGTCAGTGTTGCAATAAGTCAGTGTTGCAGTAAGTCAGTGTTGCAGTAAGTCAGTGTTGCAGTAAGTCAGTGTTGCAGTAAGTCAGTGTTGTAGTAAGTCAGTGTTGCAGTAAGTCAGTGTTGCAGTAAGTCAGTGTTGCAGTAAGTCAGTGTTGCAGTAAGTCAGTGTTGCAGTAAGTCAGTGTTGCAGTAAGTCAGTGTTGCAGTAAGTCAGTGTTGCAGTAAGTCAGTGTTGCAGTAAGTCAGTGTTGCAGTAAATCAGTGTTGCAGTAAGTCAGTGTTGCAGTAAGTCAGTGTTGCAGTAAGTCAGTGTTGTAGTAAGTCAGTGTTGCAGTAAGTCAGTGTTGCAGTAAGTCAGTGTTGCAGTAAGTCAGTGTTGCCGTAAGTCAGTGTTGTAGTAAGTCAGTGTTGCAGTAAGTCAGTGTTGTAGTAAGTCAGTGTTGCAGTAAGTCAGTGTTGCAGTAAGTCAGTGTTGCAGTAAGTCAGTGTTTCAGTAAGTCAGTGTTGCAGTAAGTCAGTGTTGCAGTAAGTCAGTGTTGTAGTAAGTCAGTGTTGCAGTAAGTCAGTGTTGCAGTAAGTCAGTGTTGCAGTAAGTCAGTGTTGCAGTAAGTCAGTGTTGCAGTAAGTCAGTGTTGCAGTAAGTCAGTGTTGTAGTAAGTCAGTGTTGCAGTAAGTCAGTGTTGCAGTAAGTCAGTGTTGCAGTAAGTCAGTGTTGCAGTAAGTCAGTGTTGCAGTAAGTCAGTGTTGCAGTAAGTCAGTGTTGCAGTAAGTCAGTGTTGCAGTAAGTCAGTGTTGCAGTAAGTCAGTGTTGCAGTAAATCAGTGTTGCAGTAAGTCAGTGTTGCAGTAAGTCAGTGTTGCAGTAAGTCAGTGTTGTAGTAAGTCAGTGTTGCAGTAAGTCAGTGTTGCAGTAAGTCAGTGTTGCAGTAAGTCAGTGTTGCAGTAAGTCAGTGTTGCAGTAAGTCAGTGTTGCAGTAAGTCAGTGCCACAGTAAGTCAGTGTTGCAATAAGTCGGTGTTGCAGTAAGTCAGTGTTGCAGTAAGTCAGTGTTGCAGTAAGTTAGTGTTGCAGTAAGTCAGTGTTGCAGTAAGTCAGTGTTGCAGTAAGTCAGTGCCACAGTAAGTCAGTGTTGCAGTAAGTCAGTGTTGCAGTAAGTCAGTGTTGCAGTAAGTCAGTGTTGCAGTAAGTCAGTGCCACAGTAAGTCAGTGTTGCAGTAAGTCAGTGTTGCAGTAAGTCAGTGTTGCAGTAAGTCAGTGTTGCAGTAAGTCAGTGTTGCAGTAAGTCAGTGTTGCAGTAAGTCAGTGTTGCAGTAAGTCAGTGTTGTAGTAAGTCAGTGTTGCAGTAAGTCAGTGTTGCAGTAAGTCAGTGTTGCAGTAAGTCAGTGTTGCAGTAAGTCAGTGCCACAGTAAGTCAGTGTTGCAGTAAGTCAGTGTTGCAGTAAGTCAGTGTTGCAGTAAGTCAGTGGCACAGTAAGTCAGTGTTGCAGTAAGTCAGTGTTGCAGTAAGTCAGCGTTGCAGTAAGTCAGTGTTGTAGTAAGTCAGTGTTGTAGTAAGTCAGTGTTGCAGTAAGTCGGTGTTGCAGTAAGTCAGTGTTGCAGTAAGTCAGTGTTGTAGTAAGTCAGTGTTGCAGTAAGTCAGTGTTGTAGTAAGTCAGTGTTGTAGTAAGTCAGTGCTGTAGTAAGTCAGTGTTGTAGTAAGTCAGTGTTGTAGTAAGTCAGTGTTGCAGTAAGTCAGTGTTGCAGTAAGTCAGTGTTGCAGTAAGTCAGTGTTGCAGTAAGTCAGTGTTGCACTAAGTCAGTGTTGCAGTAAGTCAGTGTTGCAGTAAGTCAGTGTTGTAGTAAGTCAGTGTTGTAGTAAGTCAGTGTTGCAGTAAGTCAGTGTTGTAGTAAGTCAGTGTTGCAGTAAGTCAGTGTTGCAGTAAGTCAGTGTTGCAGTAAGTCAGTGTTGTAGTAAGTCAGTGTTGCAGTAAGTCAGTGTTGCAGTAAGTCAGTGTTGCAGTAAGTCAGTGTTGTAGTAAGTCAGTGTTGCAGTTAGTCAGTGTTGTAGTAAGTCAGTGTTGTAGTAAGTCAGTGTTGCAGTAAGTCAGTGTTGTAGTAAGTCAGTGCTGTAGTAAGTCAGTGTTGTAGTAAGTCAGTGTTGCAGTTAGTCAGTGTTGTAGTAAGTCAGTGTTGCAGTAAGTCAGTGTTGCAGCAAGTCAGTGTTGCAGTAAGTCAGTGTTGCAGTAAGCCAGTGTTGCAGTAAGTCAGTGTTGCAGTAAGTCAGTGTTGCAGCAAGTCAGTGTTGCAGTAAGTCAGTGTTGCAGTAAGTCAGTGTTGCAGTAAGTCAGTGTTGCAGTAAGTCAGTGTTGTAGTAAGTCAGTGTTGTAGTAAGTCAGTGTTGCAGTAAGTCAGTGTTGCAGTAAGTCAGTGTTGCAGTAAGTCAGTGTTGTAGTAAGTCAGTGTTGTAGTAAGTCAGTGTTGCAGTAAGTCAGTGTTGCAGTAAGTCAGTGTTGTAGTAAGTCAGTGTTGCAGTAAGTCAGTGTTGCAGTAAGTCAGTGTTGCAGTAAGTCAGTGTTGTAGTAAGTCAGTGTTGTAGTAAGTCAGTGTTGCAGTAAGTCAGTGTTGCAGTAAGTCAGTGTTGTAGTAAGTCAGTGTTGTAGTAAGTCAGTGTTACAGTAAGTCAGTGTTGTAATAAGTCAGTGTTGCAGTAAGTCAGTGTTGTAGTAAGTCAGTGTTGTAGTAAGTCAGTGTTGCAGTAAGTCAGTGTTGTAATAAGTCAGTGTTGCAGTAAGTCAGTGTTGTAGTAAGTCAGTGTTGTAGTAAGTCAGTGTTGCAGTAAGTCAGTGTTGCAGTAAGTCAGTGTTGCAGTAAGTCAGTGTTGTAGTAAGTCAGTGTTGCAGTAAGTCAGTGTTGTAGTAAGTCAGTGTTGTAGTAAGTCAGTGTTGTAGTAAGTCAGTGTTGTAGTAAGTCAGTGTTGCAGTAAGTCAGTGTTGTAGTAAGTCAGTGTTGCAGTAAGTCAGTGTTGTAGTAAGTCAGTGTTGTAGTAAGTCAGTGTTGCAGTAAGTCAGTGTTGTAGTAAGTCAGTGTTGCAGTAAGTCAGTGTTGCAGCAAGTCAGTGTTGCAGTAAGTCAGTGTTGCAGTAAGCCAGTGTTGCAGTAAGTTAGTGTTGTAGTAAGTCAGTGTTGTAGTAAGTCAGTGTTGCAGTAAGTCAGTGTTGCAGTAAGTCAGTGTTGCAGTAAGTCAGTGTTGCAGTAAGTCAGTGTTGTAGTAAGTCAGTGTTGTAGTAAGTCAGTGTTGCAGTAAGTCAGTGTTGCAGTAAGTCAGTGTTGTAGTAAGTCAGTGTTGTATTAAGTCAGTGTTGCAGTAAGTCAGTGTTGCAGTAAGTCAGTGTTGCAGTAAGTCAGTGTTGCAGTAAGTCAGTGTTGCAGTAAGTCAGTGTTGCAGTAAGTCAGTGATGCAGTAAGTCAGTGTTGCAGTAAGTCAGTGCCACAGTAAGTCAGTGTTGCAGTAAGCCAGTGCTGCAGTAAGTCAGTGTTGCAGTAAGTCAGTGTTGCAGTAAGTCAGTGTTGCAGTAAGTCAGTGTTGTAGTAAGTCACTGTTGCAGTAAGTCAGTGTTGTAGTAAGTCACTGTTGCAGTAAGTCAGTGTTGTAGTAAGTCAGTGTTGCAGTAAGTCAGTGTTGTAGTAAGTCAGTGTTGCAGTAAGTCAGTGTTGCAGTAAGTCAGTGTTGCAGTAAGTCAGTGTTGTAGTAAGTCAGTGTTGCAGTAAGTCAGTGTTGTAGTAAGTCAGTGTTGTAGTAAGTCAGTGTTGTAGTAA